>NW_013952994.1:146713-150096 GCF_001266775.1 Austrofundulus limnaeus | reverse complement strand
CACATGCTACATGTGTTAGCATGTGTGGATTCTCACTGTCACTCTGGAGAGGTTTTATCTTTCATGAAAAGAACTCGTGTTTCCTCATTAATTGAGAAGGTGGGAAATTTGGTGGACAAGTTTCTTACAGAGGTGGTGATAATGTGTACTGGCGTGTACCGGTCCACTTAAAGCACTGTGTGGAACCAACTCCATCTACGAAGCTGACACCTTGTCTGAATTTATTTTTATGTAAACATGTGAGACTAAAACAAACAATGTTAACAAAGTGACATCAGARCCACTGTCGCAGTACCTGTAATTTCTTAATGGAATTTAGGTTTTTTCAAGCCAAGCTAAAGAAAAAAAGCCCAGTTTAAGCTTACTTTATAGTACACCTCTGGGTAACAAAGTGCACAACGTACCCTTTTTATTCTTCTCCTTGGTTACCACAGTCATGGACATGGTGGGSTGAGGGTTTGGCTCCAATACCCCCAGTGGCAGCCGGCTGACCTGCAGCGAACGGAAATTGCACTTCAGAGTGTTTTTGGAGGAAGAGTCACGCTTCTCAATGTCTTTCTTCCTCTCTGTTGGAGCCGCCACCCRGTAATCGACCTGAAGACCCATCAACTCTGTTGACTGACCACTGGAACTGGAAAAAACAACCAGGAGGTTAGTCTACAAGCAAACTTGTTTTAAAWAAAGGCAAAGGCAACACAAGTTTTTACACAAGACTAACTGTGTGTGTGTGTTTTTTCGCGAAATATCTCATAAGCCACTGGTATATGGACTGTACAGGGCCTGTATAGGGCTTTATTTATCCCTCCATAATGCTCAAAGCACTTTACAACACAATCTGTCCCCTTGAAAAAGCATAACAGCTACAAAAACCAAAAGTCATAGCCGCAATGTCCTGAAAGAGCATAAAGTTTTAATATGTGAGTTGCTAAAATGGCTGAAACTGTTTTTTTTTTCTTCAACTCTTCCCTTCTACAGATGTTGCCACAGTGACAGAGTTCACAAGAAAAATTTGGCAATTGCTTCATGTCGGACACTCTTCCCAATGCAACCTGGGCTGGAACCCATAGCCTCAGGTTTAAAAGACTGTGGATGTGACCGCTGAGCTATTGCAGCCTCAAAGTATGATGAAATAGTTACAGTCCAAAAAATGTATTGAATGAAACTGTAAACAGGAAAACAACAACAACACACACAAAAAAATGTAGCGGTTGTTCAAATTAGCAGAAAAGTTCAAAGAGTAAAGACATCTCTTTCAGTCAGGTTCCATGTTTTACCTGTAAGCACAGAAGCTGGTGTTGATTGCAGGAGAAGGGGGAGGTGTTGGTGAAGCCTCTTTAAGAGCAGGTGAAACTTGYGGCGGGGTGGAGGAGAGGAAAGAGGAGCCCAGAGGGGCGGCATCATCAGAGTCTCCTGCAAAAGGAAACACTTCATTCAGACTCTGAGCAGATTAGACACAGAATTCCTACACAGTACTGAGAAGTCAGAAATTTGCCTCAAGTCAGAGGTAAAAAAAAAAAAAGAAATACTAAAAAAAAAACATAATTTTCGTTTTGTCAAAAGTGAGAGGGACTTGATGGAATATTTATTGTTTGCACAGATTTTTAGAAGTACTTCGCATATAAATAATTTTATTGAMGTAGGTAAACTATGTTTAGTAATCAATTGTGTAATTATATATTTGATTATACTGTGATTAAGCTCAGAATAAATAGTAGTGTGCGCTCTGTTTTGAGTGACCCGTGATTTGGGTCATCTCAGTACAGACCATACTTTTGAGGGACGGTTAAGATAAAACATGTCTCACACTAAACAACAGACAAACACACAGTTTTTCATAAAATTTAAGAACTTGTGCTTTCCATATCAGTGACGTTTTTTGCCCCAAAGGGAGTGGTTCAGTCAGAAGGTTGTGCAGTGCTGGGCGGTATACCGTTTTGTACCAAAAACCGGTTTTTATTTTTGTTATGATATGAATTAACTGAATACCGGACACATTGGTTGAACACGTGCGGAACGTTTCGCCGCGGCCGCCAGTGAACTGTTTCCTGGGGGACATGTTTCCCGCAGCACCGCTAAGGGCATTAGCATGCTAACGTTGCAATAACTGGAAGCGGGGGGTGTTTCATCTGCTTATATTGACTGACGTAAAACAAACATCCCGTTTTCACCACTGYTGAATGTAGTAAACAACTCTTCAGTGACATGCACGGTTCGATTTAACTTGCGATGTTATAATGGAGACGTTAATGCATAGAGATTTTTACGTGCTTCTATTATGAAAAGCCCGGGGGATGTAGTTTTGTTGTAGAGTGAAGCTGACTGGTGTGCAAGGTGAGTCGTCCTTTTAAGTTTTATTAACAGACGATTGACCAAATGATGATCTTTTCTCAACCCTTCATGATCAGACTAAAGTGCATGATTACTGTCTACAACCAGGCAGAGAAGAAAAGACGTACAAGAGAATGGAGACAGTGATACAGAGGTACAGTAAAAGAAAAAAGTCAACAAACAAAGTTTGTACATTTTATTATCAGCTGAGAGGAAAAAAATACCGTCAAATACCGTGAAACCGGTGTAATTGTTGAAAATACCGTGATATAAAATTTAGGTCATACCGCCCAGCTCTAAGGTTGTGTATAAAAGTTTTGTGATTTCCTAGCCTGGTAAAAACCAGCCCCTTGTTCCACTCTTTGCTTCGTACAGAGGATCTGGACTCTCAGCTATTGAGAAATGATTTCTTTCTGTAGTGGTTTCACATAGAAGTTTAAAAAAATTGGATCTGAGTTTACCCAGTCACTAACGTTTGGCCATGACGTATGCAGTGCGCCAGCTCGACTGTGAAGGAAGCTAAGAAGCTAACTGGAAATTGCATGTGCTGTAAACAACCAGCCCCCTACCTGCAGAGATAATAAAGATAAAGTTATTCTATTTTCAACTCTAAAAAGAGACTAAGATTATCTGCAAATCTACAGAATATTGTTTTAAATAGAGTATACATGCTTTTGTTTATGTACAAGGATTTTTTTTAAATTAAGGGTGTTTACTGCAGTAAATCAGAAGATTTACTTTTCATGATGTTTGAAGTATGGTCATTTTCAATCAACTATGATAAGCCTCATCAGTCTACTACCTTACGTCTATGCTTGACATTAGGTAGCTACACCACTGCCATCTAGCGGTGCTGCAGATTTGTGTGTTTGTGTGTCATTTTCTATCTTGATAATACAAAATAGATCATTATAAAATATATGCATATTTTCTTATCAGCTTCAGTAATTATTTTTTAATTAATGCTTAGCAAACACATGAAGGTCACATGATGACTTATCTTCCTGAACGCTAACATATTCCATTAGGAGTATGTAAATGATATTTCTATGCTC
>NW_013952994.1:141754-143606 GCF_001266775.1 Austrofundulus limnaeus | reverse complement strand
AATAATAATAATAATAAACAAAGTCCACACCCAAAAATATTGAAAAAAATAACTATTTTAAATATTAATTCCTACTAATTGCTAATTCGACTATCCTACACCGGATACATTCTGAGCAGCCAAAGCAGCCAGTTTACATGCAAAGTTCATGGACATGCATCTAGGAGCAGCGTGGCGCATTTTGCCAGTTTAGCGCGGCGTACAAGGTAGGGGTAGGATGTGGCAGAGCATTTTCCATGCATGCGACGCGTCCAGAAGCAGCCACTGCTCGATTTCAAAAAAGTGAACTTTTGCTACTCGACGCGCCGCAGCAACCAATCAGAGAGAATTATATTTCCATGTGATGGTTTCCTGAACCCAAAACAGACGGACAGGAGCTCTTTAGCTGAAATCGACCATCTGCAGTTGATGCTCTGGCTGAAGATATCAGCACCGACGTGGGTCAGCGGCTTGTTAAACTGACCACAGTGTTAAACTGGGCTCGGGACAAAAAARTATTTTGTCAGCTCGCAGCTCCTGGAGTGGGGAATGTCACCAAACAAACCGCCTCTAAATTATCTGGTGAATTAATTATCTGCTGTGTGCAACATTCGCTTGCTCTTTAGTAAATAAAGCAAAGCCATTTTCTTTATTTATCTTTATTTCGCCCGTCATTAAAGACAGACCGGAAAAAACCAAGATAAACCTTCCTTTTCAGACGCACATCTAGTCTGCTGCTGCGTTCACTCTGAACGCATTTCAGTGCGTCCAACTTGAAGCGTTGGGTGCATTTTTGCTGCTCAAAATGCGTTTGGTGGGAACCCGGCTTTATCTCTGCTTCTTGACGCTACTGAAACAAGTTATTTTATCAAAACTAACTTCTGAACAAGACCTAAATGCTCTTATCTGTGATTTTTTTGAGTTGTGTTCACTCGTTTGTTACATTACACATTCAGGATTGGTTTGACATCTGTATTGAAGTTTGGCTATTGACTATAAAACAGACACCATGAGTGAAAGGTCTGAACCATGATGAATAGAGGGTATAGTACATTGATATGGTAGATGTTAATATGGTAAATATTTAGTGTTAAATTTGGACAATTTTTTATCTGTGTAGCGTCTTAGCGTCATTGAAGCCAAGTATTTTGTTTAACAGATTACAAGGTAGTCAAGCTAACATTTTGGTTAGCTGTGCCCACAACTGGACCTGATTAACCTAAACAGAAACAATCAGGCATTCAGTAGGCAGCAAGTCCATACAATATGATAAATAAATGTAACCCCGATTCTGAAAAAAGCTGGGACACCATAAAGGTAAATCAAAACAAAATGCAATGATTTGCAAGTCTCAAATACTCATGTTGTGTTCAGAATAGAAAACAGAAAGCATCAAATGTTGAAACGAAGAAATGTATCCATTTTTAAATCATTTGAATATTCTATTTTAAAGAAAAAATAATTCTAAATTTGATGGCAGAATCATGTCTCAAGAAGTTGTTACAGGGGCAACAAAAGCTTATGGAAGTACTGTATGTGGTCAAAATAGAAACAGAAGGAGGAATGTTTTGCAACTAATTAAGCAAGAGGAGAACTGAAAAAAACTCTTGGAGAATATGGAAAAAAATTGAGTGTAATATTCCTAAGTGAAAATATGTGAAGATTTTGATTGAAGGAGGGAATGTCCTGACATGGCTGTGCAGGAGCAGGAGGTTTGATTGGGTGACAGAGTTGCCGTATGTCAAACACAACAGCCATGTGGTTTGAAAAGGCAGCAATACAAACTTCTACAATGAAAATATACAGCGGGTAAAATAAGTATTGAACACGTCACCATTTTTCTCAGTAAATACAATACTAGAGGTGCTAATGA
>NW_013952994.1:130167-140389 GCF_001266775.1 Austrofundulus limnaeus | reverse complement strand
TGTGTTCAATACTTTTTCCCTGTGCCATTCCACATTATTACAAATAACTTCATTTCTGGACATTYATGGTTTGATTTCTTTGTATGTATGGATCATTTGGGTTGTTACTGACATCTGGTGAAAATTTCATGTCATTAGCACCTCTAGTAATGTACTTGCTGAGAAAAATGGTTACATGTTCAATACTTATTTTACCCGCTGTAATCATGAACTACACACACAAACTGAACAAAATTAAAATAATCAAAACTTACTTAAACTCCACCACTTGAAGCAAAGACTCCCCCCCCAACCCAGAGGGGGCATTTGGCCCATTTCTGTTTGAAAACCAAGTGTTTGGACTTAAAAAAGCTGACTCTCATTCCAACTGCTTCATGCTCATATGCGAACTGCCCTAGAGAATGCTACAGGTCTGAGCTTGAAGGCGCCAACAGAACCAAATCCTCTGCATAAAGCAGAGACAAGACCCTGAAGTTCCCAAACCAGACACCCTCCACTCCATGACTGCACCTTGAGATCCTGTCTGTGAACAACACAAACAAGATTGGCAACAAGAGACAGCCCTGGTGGAGTCTAACCCACACAGAGAACGAGCTCAGTTTGAGCTCCTGCTTTGGTTCTACAGGGACTGCATAGCCCTTAAAAGCAATCCAGACACCCCATACTCTCACAGCACCCTTCACAGAATGACTCAATGAACACGATCATAAACCTTCTCCAGGTCCCCAAAACAAATGTGGACTACAGAGACAAACTCCCATGAGTTAGCAGCTCTGCAAGAATAAAGATCTGGTATACTGTCCCATAGTCAGGACAGAAGCCACATTTCTCCTGAGTTTGATGTTCAACAATTGTTCGGCACCTCCCTTACAACACCCTAGAGTAAACTTTCCTGGGGAATTTACAAAGTGCGATCCCATAATAGCTGAAACATCTCTCTGGTCCCTCTTTTTATAAATGAGAGCCACCAACACAGTCTGTCACCCCGCAGGCGTTGTCTCAGTCCTGTGACATTGAAGAGACATGTCAACCATGACAGCCCCACAACATACAGAGACTTAAAAGTCTCTGGGCATATCTCGTCCTCCCCGGCGCCCTCCCACCAAGAGACTTTCTGAAAACTTCTGTGACCTCTGCCATGGCCATGGACTCCTCTTTCCCCGAGCCCTCAGACTCTGCCTTTTCAAACGCGGACATGGTGGGTGGAATAAGGACATCATCCAAGTGGCAACAAATATATTTGATTTTAGAGTTCCCAATTGAACATGTTTTAATGTTTTGAGATTTTGGTATCAAATGACTGGAAAAAAAGCATCATTATGATACGGACACTTTACTAACAGGATGTTTATATTTTTACGTCAAACAAAATGAATAATAGACAGACATGAACAGCCAGGTTTGTGGATCTTTTGTCATTGAACGTCTATTTTCCCAAAAAGCTTAAATCAAGAAACAAACAAATAGTTTTTTTTAATTTTAAACTTAAAATGTTTTCTATGGTAAGAAAAATATTTTAAAAAATGATAATCATTGTTTGTTTTTCTCTGGTTATCCAAGGAGGGCAGTCAACCACTAAAGGTCATGAAATGTAATGAATTAACACACATCCATATGCCAAGTGTTATGACAAAAATTTCTCACAAAATAACAAAAAACTTCATTTATTTTTCTGCTGTGGTGATCTAAGGTTTTGTTATTTAAAAAGGAAATATCAGCTGAGTTTTAAAATGTATTTATTTGCATTTTAAAGACAACTAAAAATTTGAATTTTTATTTTATAAATAGATATTTTTAAAATAGATTGTAGAATTAAAAGTGTAAAAACACTTATTTTGCGTATTTTAACCCCTATTTCTAAAAAGGAAATCCATTTTCAATGATCCATACACCTTACAAGCACAAGCACTGCTGAAAAAGTAACTGGAAGAAACAAAAGGGAAACAAGCTGAGAATATTTGGTCTCTTGCCACTTTATCAGCATTTTGCCTTTACAATCTGCTCTGTTAAAGCTGATGTTTGCTGCTTACATGTCTGTAAAAATTAGAGAACAAAAGCTTCAGAGGTCATAAAAAAGGTATTTCAGTAAACTATGAACAACCTGGGACATAAATCTTTTAATTAATTAAAGTTTGGTGCCGTTAAGCACAATTTCAATATGACATGAGACAGCGGGTTGGTGATTGCATCATTTCGGATGTCTTTTTCCTGACGGAGTACAAATGGGATGAAGACGCGACGGGGCATAAATTATCATAATTCCTCCCTCTGCCCTCCCACAGCTCATATAAGTATATAAACAACAATGATGGCTGGATAGTGTGGTTTTTTTTTTTACTCAACGATGTTGTGTTGACTGAAGAGTCCATTAAGGAAAATCTTTTTTTTTTGTTAACAGTGGTGATGGAAAAAATCTCTTTTAACAACTGGATTTAGACAAAAACTTCATTTTAAACAAAATTGCATGCAGAAGGAAGAGCTGCTCTAAGTCCTGCTCCACAGCATTGTTTTGCTCCTCGTGAACATACACACCCACAAAGTTCTAACCAATCACACAATCCAAGCTGCAAGGCTCACGTCACAGAGTCCTGACTGGGGGATATGTACACGAAGGCTGTCACCGGGGGATAGCAGCGGGAGAGCACACAGAAGTTACGCAATTTCTTGTCACTCRGCAGGGGAAACGAGATGTGCGCCTCCAAGTGTAAAACAAGCTTTAGATACTTGTATCTCTGCTATCAAACTACAAAACTGGCTGAACAGGGTGGACAATGATCACTGGGAGTGAGACCTGGAGGGGGGCAGGGGGTGAGTGCCTTATTTAAAGAGACTGCACCAAAACGAGTTGCTCTCAGACGCAATTCAGAACAGAGGTGAAAGAGAACCTGCAGCTAATGAGGAATTCAGAACAAAGCATTGCAGTTACACTTTATATAGACCTCAACTGAATGATTTAAATATTAAAAAGGAAGTGAAGAAATTTATTGGTCATTTACTTACTGATTCTAAAAGCACAACACCATTTTATAGTTTTCCTAGGTAATTACTAGTTTCTTATAAACTATTGTGYGATTACTGTTATGTCTTGATTAAAATAGTTTTAGTTACATGCCTGGAGCACCATGGCAACTCATAGATACCGTTGAATTAAACATTAGGAAACTTTATGCTGTCTGGGTATCTAGTTTCAGCCGCAGGAATGCGGTGGGCGGAACCGGATGCTGAAGAAAATTATAAAACTTGTTGTATTTCCAGATGTCGTTCTGAGCGCTGCTAACTCTGCAACTGGAAGCATTAAAGCTCCATTCAGAACCAGTACTGGTTTGTTCTATGTTCTATTCGCTTCATATTTTAATCAATTCAACATTTGTGCAGTCTATGCCTGGTTAAGACAGGATTTTAGTAAAAGAACACGCATTGAAGAACATTGGATTTTATTTTTGGCTGTTGAATAACCTGAGAAGATTTTGAAACATCAACTGCTGAGAGTGAGTGCAGAAAAGCTTCWAGATGCCTCCTTACTTTTCCAAAGAGGATTTCTGTCAGCTTCTCCAAAAGTTGACAGTGTTGGAGCTCAAGATTCATCGTCTGGAAGAGATGAATGCTTTGGAGGACTCAACATGTGTTAAAATGGGTGCGAAGGCTGAGATGAGAGATCCACTGGACAAAGAGATGGAAGCTGCTCCTGAGAGTAAAGCTGTATGGAACTCTCTTTGTGCCAGACCAAAAAATCTCTCAGGAAGGATTCAGCTCTTAGATGGCAACAAATGGCCATAATTACAGAGAAATTATTTTCTCCACCAGCAAGGAGAAGAAAGCAACAGGCTGTAATCAAAACAACTGATAACGGCCAGAGAAATAAAGACAGAGCAGTCTTTCTTCAAAACAGATTCACATCACTGGAAGAAACTGGTGAGTCTGAACAAAGTTCATGTCCTGATCTCAGAGAGGGACCTGAAATCAGATCCASCTCAAAGCCAAAGCAAGTCCAAAGAGAGACTTTCAAGAATCAAGAAATGCTGATCATCACAGATAAAATGGTGAATGGGATCAGAGGCTTCTGGAACAAGAAAAARGTCAAAGTTCTGAGTTTTGCTGATAAAGTGTCTGACCTCACAGAGAATATTCTAGAAATCACAGCTGAGTATCCAGCTCTGAATACACTCATCATTCATTCAGGAAGTGATGAAGTTATGAATCGACAGTCAGATGACAGGTTCGGTATGCAGGTTTTGACCCAAATGCAAGCAGGCAGGCTCAAAGTAAAAACTTTATTAAATAAGAAGCAGATGTGGCGGCAAAACAGGAACTTACAAAAAAAACCAGGAGAACATGGAGGCGAGCCAGGGCAGAGAACCAAACAATGAACGGACGAAGGTGGAGAGAAAATGAGCAGGATTTATACAATGCAGAGATAAGTGGAAATGGAAGACAGCTGAGCTAATTACAAGTGCAGACAGGTGTGAATGGAATGATCTGGAGAAAGGTGAAACACTGAGGTGAAAGAGTAGTGCCACGAAGAAGACACAAGAGGGAAGCACAAGACAACAAGAATCACACACACAAAAACACAAAACCTCACATCAGAAATCCTGAAGAAGGATTTCATGCAGTTGCTGAATGCAGTTAAGTATCTCAACATGGATGTATTGATCAGTGGGCCAATTCCTACAGCCTGAAGAGGGGCTGTGAAATTCAGTAGACTGTTCGCTCTTAATGGCTTTTTGGAAAAGTTCTGTGCTGACCACTCTGTGAGATATGTAGAAAACTTTAATCTCTTTTGGGAGAGCTGACATCTGTTTCAGTCTGATGGACAGACTCTGAATAGAGCTGGAGCAGAGCTGTTAGTTTCAAACATGAAGTATTTCCTTAACCAAGTTCCGGCTGGAACCAAAAAACAGGAGAATGATCAGTTGACATCTGAGGCTGAAGGACAACAGAAGCAAACTGAGACACCGATGGAAAACAACGTGCAAGTGGCTGATAAGAAGACTGCTGCAGAACCAGAACCACAAAGTGAGGAGTTACTTCAAGCTGCTGAACCAGAAGAACATCTGGTTTCATCAGCATCATAAACAGAGGAACCAAAAAATGTGGGGCCAGCAGCGAAGAGCTCACAGGCCCCGCCGGCACCCACCGTGCCAGAGCAGATCCAGGCATAGACACAGAGGCCCGGGCCCCCAGGGTGCAGGCCAAGGTCCAACAGGGCCAAGGGACCCAAGCCCCCCCGGGCAGCCACCGGGCCGAGCCGACACATGCCCAAGCCAAGCACCCAGCCCTAGACATCAAGAGCCACCAGCATGCCGGCGAGCAAAGGCACAACCCACCAGAGGGCAGCGCGGCAGGGGAAGCAGTGGGCCCTCAAATGAACCTGAAGAAGGGGCTGCCCAAGTCCCAGCCTGACAAAAATCCAAGCATACACAGACACAATCCCATCCTCATCCTCTCACCCACTCATTCAAAGACACACAAGATGGATGCCAAACTCCACCACACTCTCCAAACATACTCTATACTCCCCAGGTCCAGGATATGCACCCACCCCCTACAGAGTACAGCTCACATCCGAACCCAGGAGGCAGACCCCTTCAATCTGGGGTGAAGAGGAGCAGACAGCCAAGTCTCGGCCCGGGCCCCACCAGGCCAACCGGCTAGTCCCCTGTCCCAGCGAAGCCACACCCCGGACCATCCCAACACACCGCCAACGGCCAAGCGCACACCCCCAACCGACCACCTGCCGGACTCCGGCAGCCACCCCAGCCAGCGGGCCGACCACAGCAACTAGGAGCCAGACCCCTGGAGCCCGAACAGCCCCAGGGAAGCCGGAGCGCCTGCCCCGCCCCCGGCACCCCACTAAGCCACAAGTCCGCCCACAGCCCAGGTCCCACCAGACAGTCTGCCCCTCCTCTGGAGCCCAACCCCAGAAGGCCAACCGGGAACGACGCACACCCCATGTGCCCCATCACCWGACTTATTGGTTTGGATGCTTCAGCTATGGTTATTTAGTGTTTTGTCATGTGTATGTAGTGAGTGCAGGCGGGGTTCAACATCCCCTTGTTTTTGTCTCTCTTTCCCTATTTGTGTTGGGTATCATTGGGGCCCTGATTCACACCTTTTGCTCACATGGGGCTGAGTCATACTTGAAATGACAGCATTGTWGGAGGAGGACAACTGGACATGAAGGCCTCCACCTCTGTTTAATGGTGGACGGTTTTTCTTCACAAAAATGGCTTCCTTTACTCCTCTCTCAAACCAACGTTCCTCTCTATCAAGGATGAGAACATCTKCATCCCTGAAAGAGTGACCGCTGGCCTGTAGATGAGTGTAAACTGCAGAGTCCTGACCCGACGATGTAGCTCATCTATTGTTAGGTGATGGCCCTCTTTTGCATGTGACTAACCTGTTTGTCCACCAATGTGGAGGCAGTGCTTTTAAGGCTGAGTTCACCTGAAACTCATCAGACTGAAGAAGTCTCTTGGAGGAGAGACGAAAGGTTTCACTAAAGAAGAACCCATCCAGAGGACCTACTTATATTTTTCTTTTTGATTTTTTCTACCTGGATTACTGAGATGCATCAGGACATACTTTTAGTCATTTCAGACATTCGAGCATTTAGCTTGTTCATGACATAATGCCTATGACTTTTGGTTTTTGGAACATTTTTTTAATTGTTCATCTTTATTTGCATTTTGTTTCCCTCATAAAATGCATTAAGAACTTGAATCTCAAAAAACATTGAAATCTTATTTTAGCATAAACTGCATCTGAAGCACAACTTCAGTTTTTAACTATTTTGCTAATATTTTGTTTTAGCTACTTTTTTGGCTTTTATCTACAGCATTAGTGAAATTAGATTTTAGCTACTCCTTTGCTCATTTTGGCTTTTGTCTACTAGTTTGTTTGTTTTTTGCCTTCAACTACTGTTTATTTTGATCATTTTAT
The DNA here is from genome assembly GCF_001266775.1 of Austrofundulus limnaeus. Taxonomy (NCBI): domain Eukaryota; kingdom Metazoa; phylum Chordata; class Actinopteri; order Cyprinodontiformes; family Rivulidae; genus Austrofundulus; species Austrofundulus limnaeus. The sequence continues at coordinate 133,447 of NW_013952994.1, read as the reverse complement.
CTTTTCACTTCTGTTCTGTGGGTTTTAGCTTTTAGCTAAAGCTTTGCTTGTCATCTTTCAGCCACTGATGTATTTGTTTTAGTTTTATCTAGTTTTCTGCTCATTTTGGCCACTATCTTTAGTCGTGGTTATTTTAGATATTAGCTTAAATTCTGCTTGTATTAACTTTTATCTACTTTTTCATTAAATAAATTATTCCCAATTGCCACTTTTAGCCTTTAGCGTTAGCATATTTTAGCCTTCAGCTCATGTTTTGATCAACTGAAAATCATTCAGCAACATTCACAATGCACTTTCACAGAAAATCCTTATTTTGTTTTCAGCTTAAGCTACAAATGAAGTTTTTGGCTGTAGTGACACACTCTATCTGCATTTTTAAATATATTAAATTGAACTAAATAAAATTGAACTTCATACCTAAACTAAATGAGACAGATGACAGTTTTATGAAAGAATCAGTGACATTTCTTGGCAGCTGGAAGTTTTTTCTGTAACTCTTCAGTTAAAGTCCTGTCAGTTTAAAGCAATAAACTGATTCTTTGTGCTCATTGTTAACAATTCTAACCAGCTGCCGGTTTCTCATTTCATACTCACTGTCCAGGTGGAGCACAGTGATGAACAGCTTTAACAGTTTGTATAAATTTAATTAGATAGACTAAAAATACTAATAATAAAACAGCTACTGTCCTTTAGGGAGAGAGGGAGTTCCTTACTTTTCTTTGATTACTTTAAAATACAAAATAGGTGTCAAAAAACCCTTAGCAGGCAGCTGTAAAGTGGCAAGCTCCAACATAAACATGTTCAACAGGAAATGTATCTGACAGACACAAAGCACAGGAATMATCAGGCTATGTAAAAAACAAACACAATACCTTACTGCAAAATCAAAATGAAAGCTCTTTTTCCTTCAGGAAAATAGAAAACATAACAAAAATATTAAAACATGTTATTCACACATACAATGATGGGGAGACAGCAATGCTTAGACAACCACCCATCCCCCCATGATAGTTTCATCGGTACACAAATCGATGCAAAGATATTTCCCTAAACATACAATATGCACTTTATCTGTAAATATGAAATGATTTGTTTTTAATTGTCAACAGTTGATATTTTTAATTGTTCATTTTTACTTTTTATTTAAAATATTATAATCTCCTTTAAGTATGGAAAAAAAGTCCTACTGATAAAGGGAGAAATCCTATAAGAAGGAACATACCTCTTCTGTTTGTATGTGAGCATGGCCTCTGCGATGGGAAGTTGGTGAGCTTCATTAGCTCCCTCCATGTACTGCATTACCCTCGACGCCACATCTAGACTTTCCTGGGCTGCACAGGATATATGATGATTAGTACTCTTTACCTGAACGCACAGCATGCAAAACAATCCTCTATGACTTTGCAGAGAAACTTTTAATTGTATGGCCAAAAGAAGCTTTCGCAGCAGTGAAGGTTCCCTGAGCTGCTTTTCAGTGAAATGTGCACACAGGTGGCTGCAGTCAACAGTTTTTCTGCMCTAGCAACATTTACAATAAATGACAGAGAGCAGCATTTTTTGTGCTGCTCACACTTTTACAGCATTTAGGAACAAAACTAACAACACCCTAGGCATGAAGGAACATTAGTGTATTCACAGTTTAGACGTAACTGTGATCATGCAAACACTGCATGTGCGATGCAMGCAGCTGAGCCTGGCTTAAGGGTTGCCAGATAAACAGAAAAACACAATTTTTGCCCCCTCCTTTTCTGTGCACATGTTCATCAAACCCAATACACACCTCATYTTACAACACCCTCACTCAGCACATACAGTATGTCAGTTTGGTCATTTTAAAGTGACAGTACTGCCAGGCATGGAAACTATAGCTGATCCGAGATTGTTCTCATTTAGGCAATGGTGCCTAAATGAATGAGAGGAAATGACCCACCAATAACAGGAGCCTCAGGCCGATGGAACAAATCCCTCCAGGCAGCATCTTGGAACAARTTGTTGTAGCGATAGTCAATAGTGCCAAGGTATATGGAAACTGGATGTGCACCTAAAGATGTTGAAAATCAAACATACAGCATTAAATGTTCAGRTTAGTTGTACTTTAATTCTATTCTAATCTAATAGGGAAACAACAACAAGATTTAGTAACAGCTGGACTGTCACCAACCTATTGGGATGATAAGAAACCTCATGTAACTAAGCCAGTCTGGGGTCTTCGGGGAGAGGTGGTCCACAAAAAGCCTCAGAACCACATTTAGGTAGTGCTGCGCTCCTGCCACCGCAATCTTTATGGGAATGGGCGTCTGGGAGTTACAGTTGCAGCTGTGACTGAAAAAACGTGACATGTCAAATTAAAAAGAGGATTAAATGCAAGTAGTGTCATGATATATAGTGCATTGGAAGAAAATTTGTAATAATTGGATTTTGTTAAAGTATGACAAAAAAATTCCACTGGGAGAAGACCCAGAGGAGGACCCAGGACACACTGGAGGGACTATGTTTCTCAACTGGCCTGGGAACACCTTGGGATTCCCCCAAAGAAGCTGGCCCAAGTGGTTGGGGAGAGGGAAGTCTGGGTCTTTGCGCGACAGTGTGGCTTCTGAATAAATGAAAATGATTTAACACAGTTGTTTATACTTTTAACAACTCCTTTTATTCCACAGCTGACACTGATAAAAATGACAGATTTTCTTTTCTGGATCCCTGACAGACGGACTTCAATCTCTGAACTCGTAAAGTTCTTTTTAGTTTTCGCTTTAGTTTTCATGAATGGACACTTCCTGAAATATGAGGCAGGAAACATAGCCTTATATGGTGTTTTTGGGGTGGTAATAATGCTAATCGTGGTAATTATGCTAATCTCCTCTCGCGTGCACGAGCGGCTGGATACAAACAGCTCATTTACACACTTTTCCTGAAGATAGAAGAGTGTGTTCAATCTGACGTTGCATGTTCGTACAAACCCTTCGTACAAACAAAAGTAAGAGAAATTTAGGATAAGAATACGAACATGTTCTTGCATGAGGCCCGTTGATTCTGAGCAGAAAAGCCTCATATTTTCCTGCATGCTAGCAAAGCTGCCAGCTGGGAAATCCAAGTCTCAAAATATGGTTTGAGGTTTTTTTTTTCAGTCAAGAAATCTTCATTAGAATAGGAAAGAAATAGGATTCAAACCAATTTCCCAGACAAATCAAGCCATATCTATATAACCACTCACAACATTGATTTGATTTGATTTATTGATTTAACAGGAAAAGATTATTAAAAATCAAGCCTGACTCAGCAT
>NW_013952994.1:126305-128944 GCF_001266775.1 Austrofundulus limnaeus | reverse complement strand
ATATATACAGTATAAATTTACGAAAATCAATACATACAGCACCAGTTACTTGACCTTTGTTCAAAGCAGCACGTATTTGTTCAGTGAATAAAATTAATGCAGACATGGTTGACCTTGACATGCGAAAACCATGTTGGCTATTGCTTAGCATATTATTAGCTTCTAGATGCTGAAGTAGTTGATTAAATAAAGTTTTCTCAAGTAACTTAGAAAAAATAGGAAGAACAGAAATTGGCCGATAATTTGAAACTTCTGTTGGATCACCAGATTTAAAAATGGGAGTAATAAACATCAAGATGATTTAGATGTAAATAAAAAAGCAAGGAATCTAAAATTGTCTGACTTATATCCCTGTTTTGATTAGACGGGCCATGACTATTAAAGCTCTTGACTCTGTGTGCCTTTGTTCTACATGTTGTGTGTAAAAACAGGAAGTTTGAACATGAGCAGACTTACAATCTCTGGATACGAGACACAATGGTATTGAACGCAGCTTGGATGTCGGCTGTGGTGCAGGTACACACCACGGGCAGATGGTGATTTTGCAACAGATCTGAAAGATACTGTAAAAAAGAAGCTCGGTAAGGGTTAAAACACATAGGCGTTTATCACAATGGGACAATTTAAAATAAATGTTTTGTTAGCATTTAAGAGTGTTTTGACACAATGATTACCTCACTATCCCTTCATGAAATGCACATTGCTCTCTATCTTATGTGCCAGAATTTTAAATCAAGATAATTTAATGCAAAGAGAGGATGAAGTTACAACAGTTTTTGGTCAAACTTTGTAAATGATACAAACAATCTAATGTGATATGGGATCTGGCAAGATGTGTTAGGATATTCAATGATATTCAGCTACTATCATACCAAACTTTAGCTAAATGCCAATAAAACTAAGTGGCTTATTGCCATTTTGTTTTGGTTATTTGTTGTGTCAGTCAAACTGAACTGGGTTGACTCAAAAGGGTTAAGGAGCTGTAGATGTATATTCCATGATCACTTTCTGAGAAATTCACCATATTCTGTCCAGTGGTTGATGAAGTATTTTGCAAACACAGAGAGTGTTGATTTTAACAGACATTGCCAAAGTTTTAGGTAAATATGTAGCAGAGAATGTGTGTTGAGGATGACTTCCAATTACTACCAAACTTAATCTTATAATTTGTAAAATTAACTGATGTTTGTGTTGGCTGAGGTTGCTTAGCTGTGGTGTTCACTTCAAATTGACTCAGAAGTACAATAAGTTGTAATGATTACTTTGGGAGTTTGACTAAATTTTACATAGTAGTTCATAAGATGCTAAGGTTACTGACAAACACAGAAAAAAGGTCAAAATATTGTTGCCATTTTGGCTCCAGCAGCAATAAAAAATAAAGCTAAGTAGAAACAATGTGCAATTAAATGGTCTAAATATTTAAGACACAATCTGAAGTTATTGCAGTTTCATTTAGTAAGAAATATAGACTTTGTGATGCTAATAAATACTTTTTAAAGCATTTTAAGGTTGAAGTCTTACCTGACCCTGCCAGTCAGACGTGTTGATGAGGATTATGCTGTCAGGGAGGCGGTTATCAGATACCAGGATGTGGTTTAGTTGATCATACACAGTTTTTCTTGGGATCTAGAACAGTAAACAAGAAAATTAGGGTTAGATGAAATCTAGGTTTTTATCCGTCTTCATCAAACCCCCTGCTCAGGCGACACTGTATTTGTATCAATTTTAGTGTATTTGAATACTTTACACTGACTTCCACAAATAAAAATACATGAATAAAAAAATGTACTGGAACGGACAAGAATTTTTTAAAATCAACTGGCATTTTATATGATTKTATTTTTAAAGTGAAAGTTGATGCGAGTGCCATGAATTTGTTGGTGTGGGGGCAGCTGTGGCCTCCTGCCTGTAGATGGCAGCGTGTGTCCAGAGATCGCTCGTTGTCCAGGCTATTGGCCCGCTCGTTCTGGGGCCTGCTGGGCTGTCGCTCCTTCAGGGATGTGCTCCTGCCTCGTCTTCCTGCCAACTTTGGTTCCTGCCTGAAAATGAAACATCAAGATGACGAGTTCAGACCAAGACTTACTTTCATTTTAATATATCTGTATATACAGATGCATCTAGAACTAGTGATAATAAAGTTGATATTGCATTTGTGATACCAAATTTGGGCATTATAAAAAATAATAGGACTAATGAAAACTTAGCAGTTTATACAGGTAAACTTTTAGCTATTCTTATTGCATTAACCTGGATTGAGGGAAATGGTTTAGAAAAAGTGTTAATGGTTTCTGATTCCTGCAGTGCATTAACAAGCATTCAGAACAAGAAGTCAGAGTCAAGACAGGATATTATTTATGAAATTCAACAAAACATTATATAGATTATTCCAAATTAGAAGGGAAATTGTGTTTTTATGGGTTCCATCTCACATAGGGGTTGAAGAAAATGAGTTACCAGACCAATATGCAAAGAAAGGGGCATCGAAACAAATCGTTGACTTTCCATGTACAGTGGGGAGATCAAGTATTTGATACACTGTTGCTTTTTCAGGTTTTCCCACTTGCAAAGCTTGTAGATGACTGTAATTTTTATCATAGGTACTCTTCAACTGTGTGATGGAATCTAAACAAAAATCCAGA
>NW_013952994.1:123526-124738 GCF_001266775.1 Austrofundulus limnaeus | reverse complement strand
TCTGGATTTTTGTTTAGATTCCATCACACAGTTGAAGAGTACCTATGATAAAAATTACAGTCATCTACAAGCTTTGCAAGTGGGAAAACCTGAAAAATCAACAGTGTATCAAATACTTGTTCTCCCCACTGTAATTATAGTAAAGCAGAGTTAAAGAATATCATTAAAGAAAAGATCAAAGTAAAGTGGCAAGAATTTTGGGACAGGCATAATAAAGAACGGTTTTATTATAGTTTGAAAAGAAAGGTGGGTGGGATAATAGTTTTGAGTTGTAAAAATAGAAAGGAAGAAGACATTTTATTTCGTATGAGACTTGGACACACAAGATTAAATAGCACATTGCATATTATTGGAAAACATGAAAGTGGAAACTGTGATTATTGTGCACAGTCAGAGACAGTGGAACATGTGATCATGTATTGTAATAAATATAAATATCAGAGGAAAATATTCAAGAACAAGATTTTACAACAAAAGCTCCAGTTTTCAATTAGGGAAATAATGAATGGAAGTTCTGTAGAAATTGTTTTCAAGGCTTTAGTTAATTTCTTAAAAACCACAGGTTTATTTGTTGGGATTTAGAGTTTTTTGTTTTGTTTTGTTTTGGGAGCCTTCTGGCCCACACTTCATTCCAGAAGRTGGCGGTAATGCACCTAAAGGTTGTTTGCCAACCGCCATTAAACAACAACAGAAGAAGAAGAAGACTCCTTGGCTGGGCTAGGTTCTCATGAGGACCCAGCCTAGCTGGGCCACGTAGGCCACATCCTTGCTGGGCCTGGTAGGATGCTCAAAACTGCTGCGAATTGAGACGGTCTAGCCTTCGCCTGATGTCGGCTTCACGTAGGTTTGCGTGACCACGTGCTCCCCCGTTACCATAGTGATCAGTTTCATGTCGGACTTAAAATGCTTCGGGMYRTGTTTACACGTCTTTTTACTGGAAGAATAAATTCACAGTTAAAAAGGTAAACGTAAATAAAGAAAACAATAATTTGGGTTTAGATCCAGTATCTACACCGGAGTATTAGGACCACACACATTTTTTATTATTATTACAAAAATAGTCATAATATGCGAATAAAGTTGTAATATTATGAGAATAAAGTCATAATTTGCGAATAAAGTTGTAATATTATGAGAATAAAGTCAGTGCTTGGTGACCTTAAGAATGCTGGAACAACTTATTCATTTAGTAGAATGCTTAAAAGTTTTTTT
>NW_013952994.1:121368-122665 GCF_001266775.1 Austrofundulus limnaeus | reverse complement strand
CTAAGTTGCTAAACTTACTTTAAAAAAAAATCCTTCGGTCCGTGGTGAATTTCAAAACTGCGCAGACACGTTAAAAAAATAAAAACACCACCGTCTTCATTTCTCAGTTCATTTTTGCTGCCTGCGCATTGAATCCTGGGATATCCTCAGCTGGTAAGGATACATGGATGTATCCTCGGATTTCGACAKGAAGTAGGACGCATTCCTCGGCTGCATGGTGAGGAGCCTTCGAATTGGGACAGTCCTCCGTGCGGGGCAATGACGTAYGCGGCCGACAAATGCGCACTCATGAGGACCCAGCCCCTGAATTGGGACACAGCCCTTAGTGGCTCATGCCAATCATCTCAGTCACTCCTGGTTTTCTCTCTGCTGGTACAGTATCTCCAAGTTTATGTAAGTTTTGCTGCCCTGTCGGCTCTTTTTCTTTGTTTAAATAAATAATTTTGTTTTTTCAAGCTCCTCGTGTCTGCTTGCATCTGGGTTCATTCTCTGACTGAAACGTAACACTTTTACCTGTTGGTGCGTTGTATTGTCAACCTCTTCAGTTTTTAGATGCCTCATTTCAGTGTAGCAGCATCCTAAATCAATAGTTCATTTCATATTAACCCTACGCTGGTGGGTCGGTCCAGCAAGCTAGCGCTCTATCGCTGGAATATGACAGTTAGAGGGAGAAAGAAACCCTGGTTTACACATTTGAGTGATTTTGTTTTTAGAGGGCATTTATCATATATTAACAGCTTAAAGCTTTTGTTTTGAAGGGGAATCTTTGCTTTCCCGGTCTTGTTTAGCTGAAAGATCCTAGCTTATTTTATCAAAAACTTACCAGCAGTTTATAACCAGTGAAATTATCAATATTTTATCAAACATGTTTTCTATTGACACTGTCATGATATCGTTATTGAATTATTGCCCAGCCCTACTATTATCAACATTGAAATAACCTGTAATTCAGTAACAGAGGCAGAGTTGGCAACAACTTTCACTGCAGTTTTGATCTAAATCTTCTAAAAAAAAAACTATGGATCATTTTCAATTGATTTTACCGTGACGGTTTGGTAAAATTAATTAATATCTTCACTGTGTTTTATGCAGGGAACACTTCAGAAAATTGTTTTTAAAAATGTATTAACGTGTTTCACTGCAGTCTTATTTAAAGGCACAGTGTGTAGGATTTTGTCAATTGTTTCAGTCGAAATTGAGATAATCACTAATGACAATAATAAAAAACATGTCTAATCATTGCAGACAAAGACCTTGTTTTATTATTTTTACCTTATAAAAAGCTGTTTATATCTCC
>NW_013952994.1:117120-121148 GCF_001266775.1 Austrofundulus limnaeus | reverse complement strand
GACCAGGGGGGTGATTCAACCACTCAACCACTAGATGTTGCTGAAAACAACAAATCCTACACACTGTGCCTTTAAGTCTTCTTTACTGCAGCAGCTTTGAATGTTTACATTTCAAAGACTTTCAGCTTACTGGTTTCAGCACCAGGGTCAGCTGCAATAACTTTACTGTTTAACACAAACTCCTGTTTTTAAACTAAATACTGTTTGGTGTAGCTTACAACAATTGTTAATAAAGTGTTGAAAGCACTAGCACAATTAAAAATGTCAAAGGATTTAGAGCAGTTTGTCCTTATGTTACTGTCATGTTGAATATATATTATTCAAAGAACAAATCTCTTCACCGTTGTCAATGACAGCCTAATCTTCTTTTTTTTCGGGGAAAAAGTTCTTCCACATGTTTTACTGTTTATGTGAGGCTTCTGACCAAATGCAAATGATAAAGACTAAGCAGAATTGGGTCTCTGTAAACATGTTGCTCTGAATTTTTAACCCCAGTAGCCAAAATTATTGTGCCTATAACTAGTAAATAGTTAGACCATAGAAGAGACCAAAGAAACACTGTTGGTCGAAAGAAGTGTCAATCAAAATCCTTGCACAGTTATTTTGACACCATGGTATTTATATTTAAAACCTCTTGCTAATTCTCTGAGGCTCTGTATTCAAATCTAAATCAACAGATGTACTCCCAGTTAAGGTGTTACCAGAAATTAATTAGTTGTAGATGTGCATCTAATGATTCCTTAATGATATGTTGATAAAAATCAGTTCAATGATTTAGAAAATATTTTGCAGTACAAACAGTACATTGCAGACAAATGCACACAAAAAAGGCAAAAAAAACAAAAAACAAACAGTCACTCCACCTATGCTAGTGGGCAATAATAGTTTACTATTACTTTTATCATAGGAAATAATTTCCAGTTCTGTAAATTCCCATTTTTTTCTGAGCTGTAAATGTACCTGTTGGATGAAATGATAAGGGATTCAGTCTTGGTCAATTTGCTGCTTAATGGCAGCCTCTCTAAAAACGTGTCCATGGTGTCAATCTCCAGCTCCGTTGTGGGAGTCACTGCTTCTGGCTGTTCCTGAGGAAGAATCAAACTAATTAAAACACAAGCATTCCTTGAGGAAACTAATTTTGCCCTCCGCTTTTTATATCATAATTACAAAGAACATCCTGTGAAATTTTTTTTTTAGACTGGAAGCCCGAATAATGTGCAGAAAACCAATTACCAATAAGTTAAGACACCATTTCACTCTGAGCACAAAATGGCTCCCAGTTCACGTCCTTACAATATTTAGAGAAAACCTAGTCACACCCCAGACATAACGTCATGATAAATAAGGATGTATACTTAACAAAGTTTCACATTCCTGAAATGTTAACCTGTTGAACTCGATGGGCCCCGTACTATAGGACCCACAAGAAAACGTAAGGTTATGAATATAACCACGGTTCCTTGAAGGAATGGAACGAAGTACAACACACAGTTGTATATGGGACACGTGCGCCCTCGCGCGCCTGGCTGAAGCCACCTCTAATCACGTCTTTAGACCGGTGACGTGGTGACGTTGAACATCGGGTGACAGACTCCGCCTTCACCCTATAAGTTCGGAGTCACCAGCGTCATTACTCAGTTAGATACCATCCTTCACCGAGCCTTTTGTGATGCGGGGCCAACAAGGTGTTGTACTTCGTTCCATTCCTGCAAGGAACCGTGGTTATATTCATAACCTTACGTTCCTTTTCAGTCATTTCACTCAGTACAACACACAGTTGTATATGGGACTTGTCAAAGCACCACGCAGAACTGTATCAGACCTGAGTTAAGTAGTGTGTCTGAGTAAGTACTGTACTAATGCAGAGCTTTGGACCCGGCAGAAAGTACAGAATGAGCCACCGAAGGKGCTGTTACATCCAGGCTGTAAAATCGTGCAAATGTGTTTGGTGAGGCCCAGCTGGCCACGGCACAAATGTCACTCACAGGTACCCCTTTAAAAAGGGCCCAAGATGTCGCTACACCCCTGGTGGAGTGAGCTTTAACTCCAAGAGGGATTGGAAGGTTTTTGCTGCTGTATGCTAGCAAGATGGCCTCTACAATCCAGAGAGTCTTTGTCTAGAAAGAGCTTTACCTCTGTGTGGGTTAGCAACAGCCACAAACAGCTGATCACATGACCTTACATCCTGTGTGCGGCTGATGTAAGTGCGTAGAGCACGTACGGGGCACAGAAGATGCAGCCTCTTTTGCTCCTCAGATGCAAAAGGGGGGAGGGGGTGAAAGCTGGAAAGCTCTATAGACATAGAGCTGTAACTAGAAGGTATCACCTTAGGAAGACATGCAGAGTTAGGGTGCAAAACCACTTTAGAGTCATTAGTAGAAAACTGGATACAGGAGGGGTTCACTGACAGAGCGTGGAGGTCCCCGACCCGTTTAGCTGTAGCTAAACCCAGAAGCAAAGCAACTTTATATGAAAGAAACTTCAACTCTACAGACTCTAGGGGCTCAAATGGAGGGTCGCAGAGAGCCTCAAGAACCACAGTGAGGTCCCAAGAGGGAATACTGGGTTTAATAGCAGGCCGTAGCTTACGAACCCCTTTCAGAAAACGCACAGCTAAAGGATGAACACCAGGTGTGATTCCATCAAAACCTACATGGCAGGTAGAAATGGCTGCTAAGTAGACTTTAATGTGGAGAAGGAGAGCCCTTTGTCCAGTAGCTCCTGAAGAAATGTTAAAACATCTCCTATTGCGCACTGAACTGAATGACGTGGAGGCTGCGGCTTGCTGGAAGGTTTGGCGGGCTGGGTCTTTGAAGTCCCGGGCGTCGCCGTCTTTTTGAACGGAGGAGGATGAGACACAGACCTGGATGTGCTCGGGGCCTTGGGCCTCACGTCACGTCTGGGGATGATGCAGCGAAGTGCCTCAGCCTGCTTCTTCCTCTGTTCAAATTTGGTTTGGATGACGTCAAGCGCTTGACCAAACAGTCCTGTAGGCGTTATCGGTTCATCCAAGTAGGCCGCTCTGTCCTTGTTGGGAACGTCTGAGAGCGTTAGCCACAGGTGCCTCTGCACCACCACAGTAGAGGCTATTCCTTTCCCCAGAGCCAGCGCTGCACAGCGGGACACACACAGAATGTGGTCTGACGCCAGTCTGATCTCGTTCAGCAGGGGTAAAAGGGGTTTTTCCTGCAGCATCTGAGCAGCCAGTTCAGCCAAGGCCATGGCCTGGTAGGTCTGACACATGGTGACAGAGCTCAGCGCACGGGCGGTGTTTGGTGTTTGGTGGCTTTGTAGATTTTCTCCAGCTGTGCCGAGGAGAATCTGCAGGGCTTGGAAGGGAGCAGGGTGGGCCCGCTCACACCCTAGTTGTGAGACGGAGCCAAATAAGTGGCTAAAGATGGCTCCATCTGAGGGATGCCCACCAGGCCTGCTTGGTCTGCCCCTTCCACGTCCAAGTACTGACCCTGTCCGGGCACGAAGGCGTGGATGGACAGCAGTTTGCTCCAGGAAGATGTCAGCTCCGACACAAAGTCCGGAAACATAGGCAGACGGTGCTTCACATCAGACAGGAGATAAAACCCTGCAAACCTTGATGGCTTTTGAGCAGGTGGGGGGTTGGGCCACTGTACCTCCAGTTTAGCAGCAGCTCGGCGGCACAGGGACAAGAAGGACGAATCCTGGTCCACCCTCTCAGCAGCGGGGGTGGAGTGAGCTGGGCACGGCTCCTCGTCGTCTTCGGACAGACTGAGAACCTCCTGCTCCATCTGCAGAACATCGTCCACCTCTTGGTTTAGATCCAGTAGAAACTGGGTCTCGCCCCCCTCAATGTCGGGTGAGGCCACCTCATGCTCCATCTGGTCCGCCCAGCTAGCAGCGGGGGCTTCGACCGCCGAATCCTCGTCTTCGTCGGACTGAGCCGTCTGGCTGGATTCGGAGCTGTCTTGTCGGAAAACAGCAGTTTCCTCCAGCATTTTCTCCAGGAATTTCACTCTCCTCTCCAGTGTCAGACACGAACGTCCGGCACAGGC
>NW_013952994.1:110541-116481 GCF_001266775.1 Austrofundulus limnaeus | reverse complement strand
GAAATGACTGAAAAGGAATGTATGGTTATGAATATAACCAGGGTTCCTTGAAGGAATGGAATGAAGTACAACACCTTATTGGCCCCTCATCACAAAAGGCTCAGTGAAGGGCGGTATCTAACTGAGTAATGACGCTGGTGACTCTGAAGTTTTAGGGTGAAGGCGAAGCCTGTCACCCGATGTTCAACGTCACCACGTCACCGGTCTAAAGACGTGATTAGAGGTGGCTTCAGCCAGGCGTGCGAGGGCGTGTCCCATATACAACTGTGTTGTACTGAGTGAAATGACTGAAAAGGAACTGAAGGATATACTGCAGTACTTCTAAAACCCTGTGGGCTTAAACAGGTTGTGTTTACACTGCTGGAGTGAGGCACATGTTAAATAGAGTCTTGTTGATTCTCCTACTGTTCCATCAACAAAGAATAAAATATAAGACTGAATCTAAAATTCAGTTCATCAACCACAAAATATCTATGTTCAGGAATTATAAAGTTCTAACCAATTTTATCAAATCTTAAATATATTGCACAATCTCACATAATGTTGCAAGATTTTATGCTATATGCTAACACTTAGAGGATGTGTTGAGACTAAATATCAGCTACTGCCACATCAAATTTTAGCTCAATACTTGCAATGTTGCCCAGTTTAGTCATGTTTGTGCTGTGGTTACCATCTTGACTTGGGTGGACGTCAAAAGTTCATCTGCTGTCAATGTACATCCAATGATTACTTTATAAAAGTTTTCTTAACATTTCTTTCAGCTGCACATGACACATTTAGCCAACAGAAAAACAAGGTTCACTCCAGGGATGAAAAGTGCTAAGTTTTAGATGCAATCATACAAATTTAGCTCACGTACATCTGACTGAATTTTTAACATTTTTGTGCTTTCTACGGTCAGTTGGCTGCGGCAGTCCTAGAAGTCAATCCAGGTAATGTTCGTAGTGACTAAAAATATATATATTTATAACCTAATAGCAAATAACTTAGACAAATTCCTCACCAAAAAATAATAATAAAATAAATAAAATAAAATAAAAAACTAAAGGCCAGACATTTGGGTATCAAAATAGTACTCTGCTTTACATCACAGAATATGTCCTGCAAAAATTAGCCCGTAGATCAAATATGTGATTTTTAATTATTTTGTACCGTGCATTTACAAGCCACGCCCACTTTTGCCAATCAGTACCGTATTGTAGAAAACAACTTAGTTTCTGGTTTTAAGCAAGTGTAATAAATTTGGTAGCAATCGGCATTAGCATTTTCGAAACATTAACATGGTGCATTTTAGCGCCCCCTAGAGTTTAATCATTATGACATTAGAAACACTTGCTCAGAAAGCTCCATTGGATATATGACATAAGTTTTATGTGAATATGCGTTACATTAAAATACACATACACCTACATAAAAAAACTGTAATTTTTGCTGATGCTAACTGGCTCTTTATATGCGCAAACATAACTCAGCGTAGAAAAACCAAACATTTCCCATATATTGTTTTGAGATTCACTTATTATAGGTGCAATACAAGAAGTTTCATGTTTATTAGATGTGCACCTTTAGAGAAGATAATTTTAAAAAGCTTGAAATACTTTGCCAATTTGCATAAACAAAGGCCCATTTTTTAAAATAAACATATTTAAAATTTTGTTTTCAAGCAATCTTCTTTCAGCCACAACAAACTCTTTCTTTGAAGACTTCTGTCATTTACAGTATTGCTACATTAAAACAACAACCACATATTTTATTTTGGATTTAGTAAAGTGAAGCAAAAATGAAACACTGTGTATTTTTTTATTAGTTCTATTTTACATTTAGGTTTTGGAAACAAACAAAAATAATTAACATGGTTGTTTTCTTTTTGAAATTGTATTAAAAAATATAAAAATAAATGAACAAACCATACACGGATTCTGTAGGATTTATATATTTGTAAAGCTGATTCTAATGGATTTAGTACTTACAGCGGATAAAATAAGTATTGAACAYGTCACCATTTTTCTCAGTAAATATATTACTAGAGGTGCTAATGACATGAAATTTTCACCAGATGTYGGTAACAACCCAAGTGATCCATACATACAAAGAAATCAAACCATAAATGTCCAGAAATGAAGTTATTTGTAATAATGTGGAATGGCACAGGGAAAAAGTATTGAACACACTTACTGAAATTTATCTAATACTTTGTACAAAAGCCTTTGTTGTCAATGACAGCTTCAAGACGCCTCCTGTATGGAGAAACTAGTGGCATGCATTGCTCAGGTGTGATTTTGGCCCATTCTTCCACACAAACAGTCTTCAAATCTTGAAGGTTTCGTGGACCTCTTCTATGAACTCTGATCTTTAGTTCTTTCCATAGATTTTCTGTTGGATTCAGGTCAGGTGATTGGCTGGGCCATTCCAGCAGCTTTAGTTTCTTTCTCTGAAACCAACTGAGAGTTTCCTTGGCTTTGTGTTTGGGCACATTGTCTTGCTGAAATGTCCAGCCACGTTTCATCTTCATCATCCTGGTAGATGGAAGCAGATTTTTATCAAGAATGTCTCTGTACATTTTTCCACTCATCCTTCCTTCAATTATTTGAAGTTTGCCAGTACCATATGCTGAAAAACAGCCCCACACCATGATGTTCCCACCTCCAAACTTCACTGTTGGTATGGTGTTTTTGGGCTGATGTGCAGTGCCATTTGACCTCCAAACATGATGTGTATTCTGGCATCCAAACAGTTCAATGTTGGTCTCATCTGACCAGACTATATTCTCCCAGTATTACACAGGCTTGTTTAAATGTTGTGCAGCAAACTTTAAAGGAGCTTCAACATGCTGTTTCTTCAGCAGTGGAGTCTTGCGTGGTGAGCGTGCATACAGGCCATGGTGGTTCAGTGCATTACTTATTGTTTTCTTTGAAACAATCGTACCTGCTAATTCCAGGTCTTTCTGAAGCTCTCCACAAGTGGTCCTTGGCTCTTGGACAACTCTTCTGATAATTCTTTTCACTCCTCTGTCAGAAATCTTGTGAGGAGCACCTGGTCGTGGTCGGTTTATGGTGAAATAATGTTCTTTCCACTTCTGAATTATGGCCCCAACAGTGCTCACTGGAACCTTCAGAAGTTTAGACATTCTTCTGTAACCGATGCCATCATTATGCTTTGCAACAATAAGGTTGTGAAGGTCTTGAGAGAGCTCTTTACTTTTACCCATCATCAGATGGTTCTTGTGTGATACCTGGCCATCATTTGGGACTGAACCAGCTGATATTAATTTGCACTGACAAGGGGCAGGCTTGTTTTCTAATTACTGAGAGAGTTCAGCTGGTGTCTTGGCTTTCCATGCCTTTTTACACCTCCCTTTCTTCATGTGTTCACTACTTTTCCCCTGTGCCATTCCACATTATTACAAATAACTTCATTTCTGGACATTTATGGTTTTATTTCTTTGTATGTATGGATCACTTGGGTTGTTACCGACATCTGGTGGTAATTTCATGTCATTAGCACCTCTAGTAATATATTTACTGAGAAAAATGGTGACGTGTTCAATACTTATTTTACCCACTGTATCAAGCAATGAACCTTAACTCACATCAAACAGGCTAGAACCACCCCTGTTGGACCAGAAAAAGGGTTAGGTTAGCTTTTCAGAGGCTTTTTTTTTACTCCACTCAGTGATTTGACTGATGTCACAGCCTATAATCTCAGGAAATCATACTCACAAAGGTGACGTTATCAGCCACAACATCATCTGGAAACTTTGAGCCACTGCACTTGGTTTTGTCCAGATCAATCTAGAACAAGTTAAGAAAACACAACAAAACCTGCTGACCAAGTTCCTGGAATTTTGATTTCACAGGGAGAACTTTTTCATTTGATAAACGGGGTGGATTCTTAGATCAAAAAATGCCATTAGTTAAAAAGTCTGGTTTAATTCTGCTGATAGATGTAGTAATCTGTGCAGTAAAGGTAAATGTGATGAGAGTAGCTGTCAGTGATAAAACTCTGAAATCTGCAGCTTCTCTGTGATGTAAAACTAGAAAGGTTTTAATGCAGAGAAAGAAATGTGCCTTTAAGATGATTTTATTTCAAACTGTGGTGTGCCACAAAGTGACGAGTATCTTACCGGGCTTGGAGGTTCTTTGTGACTCCAGCCGCTGTGGATGCTGCCAATCTCAGTTTGAGAGCTGGACAGAGAGAGTCCCTCGAAATATGGCCTAAAAAAAAATAATAACTAAAACTCAACACATTGACATAATCTTACCATAAATGTTGATTTTTGATAATGTTGAGTTGATAAGTAAACATTATGCAGTATAGTATACAATAATTTGCAAATCTCATACATCTATTCTCTTTTAGAATAAATGTATCAAATATTTAAATGAAAAATTCTGTGACATTTGTGGTGCAAAAACTACAGTAATTTTGAATTTGTAAGAAGCAACACATCTAAAAACATTTGGTTAAATACAGGTAATGAGGTCTGATTATGTTATGGAAATTACTTCTGTCCGCCCGACTTTCCTTCCATCCATCAACTTCCGTTTGTTCCAGAGTCAGGTCATGGAGGCAGCAGCTTAAGCAGGGAGGCCCAGACCTCTCTTTCCCCAGCCACCTCTTCTGAGAGGATTCCAAGCTGTTCCTAGACCAGATAAGAGACATAGTCTCTCCAATGTGTTCTGGGTCCTTCCTCAGTCTCCCCTCCCAGTCGAACATGCCTGAAGCGTCCAAGAGTCATCCTGACCAGATGCCTGAACCACCTCAACTGGCTCCTCTCGATGTGGAGGAGCAGCGGCTCTAGAGTCTCTCCCAGATAACTGAACTTCTCACCCTAGCTCTAAGAGAGTCCAGCTACCCTGCGGAGATAACTCATTTAGACCGATTGTATCCATGATCTTGGTCTTTCAGTCACTCCCCAAAGTTTGTGGCCATAGGTGAGGGTAGGACTGTAAACTGACCGGTAAACAGAGAGTTTCCCCTTACAGCTTGACGATGCAGCACGATGCCTCACAGCAAGAAGGTCCTGGGTTCGATCCCCGGTTCAGACCTGGGGACTTTCTGTGTGCAGTTTGCACTTACAGTGGACTAAGACATCTGGCCTGTTATCAGTTGAAAAGCCTGCCTCTATAATGGTATAGGGGTGCATTAGTGTCCCAACTTTTTGGAGATGTGTTGCTGCTATCAAATTCAAAATTACTTCAGTATTCACTTCAAAGTGGTACAACGTTTTAGTTTCATCATTTGATATGTTTACTATGTTCCATTGTGAATAAATATGGTTTTGTTAGATTTACAAGTCATTGCATCTTGTCTATATTTATATTTTGTACAATGTCCTGGGCTTAATTCTAAAATACATTTCTTCTGTTCCTTACATGTGATTTCAGGGCTTCAGCTAGTTTGAGAATTCTAGGAGGGTCAAGCATAAACCAAACTAAAGCTAAGTTCTAATAWTATTGTTTTTGTTTATGCCTATCATTGCCCCTTTTATTATAGAATTGACTGTGTTGCCCACTTGAGTTTGGGTTTTGGTGTGCTGAGGACGCTGTCGTCATCATCATATTCCGGACCACTGTCACTGGGGTTCTCAAACTCCACACTATCCAGATCCAAATCCTCCTCCTCCACCTCAGGAGGGGGCTCTGCTGGGTCCCGCTCCGAGTCCAGCACCTTCACAAATGCACAAATCACACCTTTGGTCACAGGAGAAGGGAAAAAAAAAAACTTGATGGTGCAGAACCAAACACTCACCTCATCTGAAACTCTGAACCGTTTCAGGAGCGCCACCACTCGCTGCTTAAAGTTCTGCTGCTAAAATACAAAAACAAAGGAAGTCAGACTGAAGTTCAGACAGTTCTAATCCAGGTCCAGTCCAACGAAACCAAACATAACCACAACATCTCAGTCATTTTACCAGCCATATACAGTATATATATG
>NW_013952994.1:105729-109932 GCF_001266775.1 Austrofundulus limnaeus | reverse complement strand
TGTGTGTGTGTGTGTGTGTGTGTGTGTGTGTGTGTGTGTGTGTGTGTGTGTATACACACTGTTTGCAGTCTAGTGATTTGACTGCATGTGCACAGGTAAATGAATAATCAAAATACACCATGACCTTATTTGTTTTTGAGGCTTTTATCTCCTGCTTCTGCTCACTGATCATATCATATAAACTGTGATTCTTAGATTTTGTGAAAGGTGTTAAATATTTCTGATTAAACAATAAAGAGTTTTTAAATAAAACTCTACCAGGCCTCATAAACTACAGTCTTTTTCTGTCTAACTGTATAAATACATTTTATGTTTTTCTTTTGACTGCTCCCTTCTGCAGGGGTCACCACGACAAGCAAACTAGCATTAAAGATTCAGTGACCTGATACAACCTGGGGGCCTCAGGATTACCTGACACGCTTCTGACCACTGAGCTACCACAGACTCATATTTTGTATTTTACGTAATACAAGTAAACTTGTAGATGCCTTTGCTGCACTGTCTTCCACCTCCTTGCATTGTGGTACAGTATGACAACTTTGCTTCAGCTATAACCAAGTAAAAATAATCCTCACTCTGTTAGAAATGTTTATTTTAAAAAAGAATTTTATACAGCTGAAACTAGATGTTTACATACACCATATAAAAAAAGACAATAATTTTTCTCACTTTCTGACATTAAATCAGACTAAACCTTTTCTGTTTTAGGTTAGTAATGGAGATAGACATTAGCTCCCTGTGACTCAGCAAGGAAAAGTGGGTAAAAGAAGGTAAGTGGGTGGGTAGAACCCTTGAAAGTCCTCCTGCTGTGAAAAAGTATTTAAGTAACGTTTACTTAAAGTAAAATTTTAATGACTTACATTTTACTATATTTGAGTAGATTTTTACACAGGTACCTTTACGTGCACTTGAGTAAAATTTCAACTCAGTAACTGCACTTTTATGTGTTATTTTATTTGTTTCCACTTTTGCCAGTACATCTATTGCAATTGATCAGTAGGTCATGAAGTAATCTTTAGTCCACATGTCAAACTCAAGGCCCGTGGGCCAAATGTGGTCCGTCACAGCATTTTATGTGGCATGYGAGTGCTCCAAAGACGTACTGTCTTAAAATAAGCGTCTGCTACTTTAAAGCCAGCATTGACCATAAACAACATCTCCTATAATGCATGTCAATTATTTTACCCATGGAATGATGGCATCCCACTATTAGGTGAAGGTGCACAGGGTTCAAAATTAGCTGCAGCTGGCAAAGTTCGCACTGGAAAAGCTCCATTTAGCTGCATTTTTGCCGGCTACTTTTGCTGCAGTTGTATTGGGAAGCTGGGAATTTCCCACTTAAAAGTTGTAAATTTAAACAGAAATGCTGTGTCTGACTTTCATGTGGTCAAAACTCATTAAACTAAATAAGCAAAGTAAGTTTAATTTACTCATACTTGTGTTTTTGATATGTGTACAAACAGTATATTAATATAAGTATGTATAAATATATTAAACATCTATCTATACATCCATCTTCTAACACATGGGATCAGTATTCTGGGTTTTGAGAACAATGAAGGTCTGGATACACTGTTCTGAGGTTTTCTCATTACAAGATTTTTCTGGCAGCTGTAGCAGATGGGAGTAGGGAGCAGAGAGTGAAGCCTTTTCCTTACTTTACTTAAAGCTGTCATTAAAGTAGGGGCACCAAATCAATTGGCTCGGTCAAAAACAGATTGAATAATTTATTCAGCCTTCTTAAAGCTAAAACTTAATGATACAGAACCCAGCTGGTTGAAGCAGACAGCCTGAGCCTGGTTCTGGTTCTGCAGGAGGTTTCTTCCTGTTAAAAGGGAGTTTTTCCTCTCCACTGTCACCACGGTGCTGCTCAGGAGGAGAGACTGTGATGAAGTGATTCAACACAATCTGCTGGCTTCCTTAGACAGATAACTTTTATCGACTTTTATGCAAATGTTTTTGTACAGTGGTCAGAGATGACTTTTGTTGTGACTTGGCACCATATATAAATACACTAAATAAAAATATAAACACAAAACTTTTGCTTTTCTTCCAGTTTTCATGAGCTGAAATCAAAGATCGAAGACTTTTTCTACGTACACACAAGACCTTATTCCTTCAAATGTTGTTCAGAAATTTGTGTAAACCTGTGTTAGGGGGCACTTCTCCTTTGTAGATAATCCATCCCACCTCGCAGGTGTGCCATATCAAGATGCTGATTAGACAGCATGATTATTGCACAGGTGTGCCACAATAAAAGGCCACTCTGAAATGCTTTGAATAGATTCTATTTGACATAWTTTTTTCTAAGTGGCCTTAATATGTTGCACATTTGTGTCTCTCACCGTGGTAATAGAGGGAGTCCTTACAATTGATCTCCTTTGCTTCTTTGGTTTTCTCACTTCAAAATCCTCATATTCAAGATCCTGAAATTATATAAAAAAATGAAAACCAAGTTAATGTTCAGAGCAAAACCAGAATGTATTATGTCAGCTAATAAATTATTGTGTGAATTTTAACAGACCAAGCTGATGACAAGTTTAATGGAAAGCAATTAAACTTGGTGTTAAAAACTTGACTCTACACCCAAAACCATTTCCAGGTGGACTCACCTGTCCCTGCACAGCGTCATCACTGACCTCCTGCTCTGAAGAGAAGCTCTCATACTCTTCCTCTGAGTAGTTATCTACAGCAAATAATAAATAGAAATATTAATGGAGACATATGCTTTTAAAGCCTTCTTCACATTTAAATCATTCAGCTGGAGTCTGTATAAAGTGGAACTGCAATGCTTTGGTCTGAATTCTTCCTTATGGGCGTTACATTTATCTAGTTACGCAGAAACGTTTCATTTACAAATTATTTAAAATATGTCAACAATGGAAGACTTGTCCATCCAACCTTACATGTTGGAGAAAGAGGAGAATGAAGACGAGGGAATTGTACGCCTTATTTGGCAGTTCAGTCGCAGATAATTGGCAGTAATAGTTCAGAACATGTCTTAGAAAATAGAGAAAACTGAACGGGTTGAAAAATATAACCCAGACAGAATRTAAAGATATCTATGMAGCACCAAGAGAAAACAGAATTCAACCTTTCTGCACTCCTAGAGACTCCAAAACAACAACAATGTAAATGTATTAAACAACTAAAAGAGTAGATTACAAWCACTTTATTGCTCAACTGCATAATAGTTCACAGAAAATAGGAGAAATTAACAAAAAGTAAGAAAAACTACACTGAAAATATACATAAATAATTGTTTATTGAAAATATTTTAATATTTTAAGCAAAATTTTACTGTGACCGTTCACTGAATAATTGGGCCTTCTCTGCAACGCCCTGAAGGTTCCCCTCTGTGCTGCACAAACAGTCGACAGAATCAAACTACAAAGTACTGAAACCTGCCTTAAAGCACAGAAACATGACTCCATTCAGTTCTGGGCAGGAAATTCAACAATTTAGAAATGTGCAATAGCTATGATACCCAGCTCTACTGTTCAGTTTCTCCGCAGGCCTGCGCTCTGCATGTCTAAAAATGAAAAAAAAAATCTAACACCCTGTTAGTTTTTTTTTTGTTTCATTTTTATTGTTTAAACTCGAACGATGATGAAACTGAATCCCGGGACTGAAAATCATTTAAYCTCAGACAAGAAAATAGATCAGCCTWAAAATGATCAAAGAACCTCCAGTCTACTGTAAACTGTAGTGTTTATATTGTTGTCATGTGGTTGGAAACACACACAGAGCACAGGCCTGTGGAGCGCACACACACCTGAGGGAAATAAAACGTGTGAAATGCCTAAAAAATATTTTTAATTCTAACTGAAAAAAAAAGTTGTCAACTCAGAATATTAATTCAGAACAGGTCAGCTGTGATGATTCCTCTGCTCCACAAGACGCAATATTTGCTGCGTAAAGTTGTGCGTATGGAGCTGTCAGCTGTTCCCAGTCCCACACCGTGGCAGGAACTCGCAGCGCAGACGCTCCTTACATCCAGAAAACAGACCAGAGTCATATTTCTGTGGATTCAGGTCAGATTTGTGACTTTGTGGGTTAAAACTGTCGACTGAAAAACTTTGCGTGGCTGCTGCACATTCTCACGGCAGGTGAAACCAACCACAGCAGGTGAAACCAACCACAGCAGGTGAAACCAACCACAGCAGGTGAAACCAACCACAGCAGGTGAAACCAACCACAGCA
>NW_013952994.1:103546-104914 GCF_001266775.1 Austrofundulus limnaeus | reverse complement strand
CAATTATGGGTCATGAAGCACCTTGGATAATCTCCAGAAATCAATTTAAAGGGTAATAAAATAATTGCTGCTGTAATATTTTTCCTATAATTATTACAAAAACACAAAATAAGTAAAAAATAAGTATTTATATGTGTGTACAAGCTGTTTAGATTGTCAAAAAACCTGTGTTTTTAGGGTTATTAACGAAGTTCATTTACTCAGACCAGTAATATTTGGGGTCACAAGTTTTTGCCATGGATATTTTTGTGGGTCAGAAGACAAAAAGTTTGGGAACCACTGATCTAGTGGACTGGTGCCCACCACTGGTAATTATGATATAAAGCACATGCGTAAAGTTGGAAATGTCTCAACCACGGAAGTGTGCCCTTGGTTGACTTCATTTATTTACAATATTAGTGTGTAATGCATGTACAGTAAATGGTGTCTACCATTGTTAGAGGAGAGGCCAAAGGTGGTCGTCCGCTTTACTCTCACCTTGATGTCGGATTCTAAACATTTTTGTAAATTCAGAGTGTGCAATGCCACCACAGTCACACACCATCACTCCTCTTTTCACATGGCTCAAATGCCAAAGGAGTGTACCAAATACATTTGTACTCCCTAACACCTTGTTTAGGAGCATCTAAAACTCCTGTTCCAAGAAGTTCTACATTTTCCTGCATCCAGACATGATTTTTGATCGTACAAAGAGGAGAATCACACATCCAGGAAGCTTTTGCGTATTTAAACAGAAAGGTGTCGGGAGTTTTCTGAATTGCACTCAGATGTATCGAGGAAAGGTGCACAGGAAGATGTGTGAAAACTTTTATAAACGTGTATACTTTTGGCCATATGCATTTTTGAATATTTGCACATACGGCAACTTCCATTATGAAAGCTGCACTTTCTTTCGTACACATGGCCCCAGGCCTGTCAGGTCATTTTTTACAGCATCAAGCTGTTTTAATCCAACAACATAGGAAATGAGAAACACAACATACCAGAGCATTTGATCTTCAGTCCAGCCTGCAGGGAAGCCTCCTCGTGGTCTATTGGTTGACTGGAGAGGGAATAGATCCAGATCTCTGCCACTTTGCCCAGCATGTCTTTCTGGCTGCTGCAGAGAGGCAGAACCTGACCTCCCTCTGTTGGGTGCTGCATCACCTGGGAAACACAAAAACAAAAAAAAAATACATTTTGATGTTTAAAAAATGGCTATGCCCCAGCAAATTTCACAGATAATGAGCTAAAACTTTGTGTGGTTGTACATACATGTCAAACTCTTCAGATGTTTACCTGTTGACTGATCTAAAAAAATTAAACTCTGTTGTAGTCTCACGATACAAAAGAAAAGATAACAGCATTTACGGCAGCGTGGGGTGGGGG
>NW_013952994.1:100777-103536 GCF_001266775.1 Austrofundulus limnaeus | reverse complement strand
GAACATGTCCTTGTAAGTTGGTTCTGAGATTTTAAAAAAATGTATGAACGAACAGACAGGCAAAAACAATATTGCCCTACTCCTGTTTGTGACAAGTGATAAAATCATAAAATATAAAACCAAATAAAATTAGATTAGATGTCATAAGTTACCTAAAAGCCCAAAACAGTAATTGTAAATACAAGCCAGAGAAATGAAATGTGTCTTAAACTGCTTTTTAAATAACTCATTAGAGAGGACGCACTTCAGTGACCATTAAAGGCTGTTCTATGGTTTGGGGTAACTTAGTCCCTTACTGACTAATCTAGAATGTGGAACTTCCAAAAAGACCTTTTCAGAAAATCTCAGAGAACTGGAATTTGATTAAGGGTAGAGAAATTCACAAATGCATTCTGATGCCAGACTGTGCAAAGCTTTAGCATAAAAGAAAGTAAACTTGGAAAATCGACTGTATTTCACAGGAAGTCAGTTAAAGGCTTGGTTCTGCAGCATATAGTCAAGCTTTTGAGTGTTGCACGGGGCTCCTCTGACAGGGAGTGGACCTGAGCAAGCAGTGTAGGCAGTTACAGTATACTTATGTTGGTGCAGCATTAACCTAACAAACCTGAGGGATTTCAGATGAGCACCTCCCAAAATCAGACAACAGACTTCAGCAATGTTAGCTGTATCATATGGGCTGTTGTGTGTCAGCTGAAAACTCAACATTTATTTTTCTTGTGGTTAAGTACAACTCTGTTTTCTTTTTGGTTCACAGCTGGTGATTTTAAAATGTTTTTTTTTTTTTGGTTCTGTAAATCCTCATTAAAAATATTCCCCTCTTGTCCTTAATAAGCTCCACTGAGCTTTGAGCGCCATATGGGAWCTCCTTTGTGTATCAGCATCATGTGCACAGAAATCAAGCCTTTATTAGTGCCATTTATGTTTTTTCCAAGCAAAGAAATAAAATGTCTGTAAGGTGTGATAATAATGTGTTAATAATTGATGCAGCAGATGCAMCATATTTCTGCCTGACTTTAGCAGCTGTTGCTTAAGTGTGCTCTTATACAATCATTAAAACTATGATGCCTAGCATTCCTTGAAGGAATGAATATCACTCAATATCTTTCAGGTCAGAATTTGTAGTTGTAGCCGTTTTAGTCAAGTTGGGAAGTAAATTTTTGTGCAATATAATGAGATCCTGTAAGATGTGGATGCACTCAGGGTATGAGGATAACATTTTGCTACTGCCACAACAAATTAGCTAATTATTGGGAAAAAAAATGACTGAGTAAATCAAGTCAAAAAAAATTTTTTTAAATAAAGTACATTAAAAAACATCCGGTAATTACCAAGAGCTTCAGCTTTGCTTTCAGGCCGACCAAAAGCAGCTGATCAGAAGATCTCAGTTCCAGCGAAGGTACTTGAAGTAGGTCAGAGAGAGATCAGGGTGCAAAGCCATGTTGGCATTTATATGYGAGTAGTAGAATTGAGTTACAGTTACATACATGAGATATTTTGCTAATGCTACAGACAAACAGACAAAGTCAACAAAAACTTTGCTTTGTCTCAGTTGCCCATAATACTTTTAAAAATTGTAACAGGGTTTATCTGTAGACAACTGGTGAAGTTTCTGTCAAATAAAAGTTTTACTATTCTAATAAAACTGAGATGTGCATGTTTCTAATAAACATTTTAACTGTAGCAAAGAAAACAAAAGATAAACAAATGGTGACGTTGTATGAAGGGCTACATGATAATTCTAGTCTTTCCTTCAGGCTTATTTACTGTAAGTTGGCTTTTCCTGGCATCATTGTCTGTAACAGTCAGCAGAGATTTGCTCTTTATGTCAAACAGCAGCTGCAGGTTCCTCCATTCATTAAAGGCTCCTGTTTCTGACACTCAACCTGTTAGAAATGAAGCACCTTTCCACTCCATCTGTCTACAGCAGGGATGGGAAACTTAAATAATGGAAAGGGCCACATTTTTTGTGGACACTACCAGGTGGCCAAATAGCACTGCACACTTACTCAAATGTATTAGAAATGCTATTTAATTTTTTGTACATATATACAGTATATACACAGTATATGTTTATTAAACCAGCATACAGTGCAGTGACTTAACATATACTCAAATGCATAACAGTTGTACAGTTTTCAGAAGGTTTTGTCACTCGTACACTTCTATACATTTTTGTAATTTACAAAAATTAATCTAAGAGCTGCTTTTATGTTTACATTTTTAAGCAAAAAACATTCTTTTAATCTTCTGAGAAATCTTGTGAAAGTTTTATGGAAACTTGCAGAAAGTAATAATTTAATGTACATTTACATCAGAAAGACTAACTGAAGCTGGCTGCTATGGTTAGCTATTCCTAAAAACACAAAAAAWTTATAATTCATTTAATTTTACAGATACTGACTTAAAATTGGTCTGATAGTAACTGAGACTGATATACTGTGCAACAAGATTGCACAAAACCCTTGTTCAAAATTAGTCAATAACTATTTAGAGATAACTTCATCTATTATCAATATCTGATGATCCACTGCATGAAAGTCAATGAAACCTTTAGATAATAATAATTGGATGTATACAGTATCTATATCTGATTAATTTTTGGAGTTAGTCCAATGTAAGATGACTGCCACAGTCAACTGACTTAGAAAAATCAAAATAAAGTCAGTTTGACAGATACTGAGCTAAAACAGAATGGGGTAGTAGATGACATTCACAACATGCTCAGAAAGAGATTTGGGGTGTGTGTGTGTGTGTGGGTG
>NW_013952994.1:95316-100173 GCF_001266775.1 Austrofundulus limnaeus | reverse complement strand
TAGCTATTTTTGGATGATAAACATTTGTATCAGGTCAATTAAACATGGGCATAGTAACAATATTTTTATACTACATTTATCCATTTTAAATATACTAACCTCTCTCATTTGTAACAACTAAGGCAAAAATGTAATTAATTCAGAAAATCTTTTCAGGACCCCACCTTGATGTTTCGGGACCCCAACTTTGGGTCCTGACCCCAACTTCGGGAAACACTTTATAACACTTTATACAGTTGTTTATAAGAAATGAAGTGAGCATATGGGGTAAGAACACTATCAAAATAAAGTGTATGCAAAGACAGATATGTGAGCATATTAGTAGATAAATGGGCATGACAAGAATTAGTTTGTTTTTTTCTCCTTAATGTAGGGTACAAATCCAAGGAGCAGAGGAACGCAGCTGAAATGCAGCAACATTTCCATGCATCCAGCAGAGCATGGACCCCTATTCACATCGTTCCATTTTTAGGGGACCAAGCTCATAGAGCAGGTGGCCAGAGAGTGATGGCACTTTGTGGGATGGGCGTTTCTGTTGGGAGACAAGAGATTTTCCTTATTCAGTGGAAGGGGAAACACTTTGGGATTAGAATATCTTTGTACGGGCAAACACATTTTTAAAAAGGGCCTTATTGGCTCCACAGGCCACGTGTTGAATAGGTTTGCACTCCATGCTACAAACCACGCACACATACCAGTCATTTTAGACTTCAGATCTTATGCATGTAACTTGAAGTTGAATGTGTAGGTACCTCTGCCATATCAATGGATCCTATAGCCAGAGTCTTGTAGCCCAAGATTGTTCGATTCTTGTACCTTTTCCGCCTTTGAAGCATTATCTGCAGCTTGTTTCCTTCTCTTTTTAGGAAGTGAGGGTACTGAAAGAAAGAAAGAAAAAAATAACAGAAAAAAATTACAGAAAATGCAGGATAACCAAACAAAAATCTGAGTTTTGGAATAACTGATAATTTTTCTTGGTTTGTAATTTCCAATAAAACATTGTAAACATATCACATATTGAAACTAAGAAATTGTTTCTCTTCACTATTTTCATTTGGAAAAAAAGATAAATTTTGATGGTAGCAACATGTCCCAAATACAAAAGAAAAGGAGCAACAGGCTGTAAAAGTAACCCTGGATTTCCACTGCATCCGCTCCACTCTATTGCAAAGGCCAGATGTGCTTCAGAACCATGCTCGGGAAATGAGAGATTGTGCGATTAAGCCACTGATAAATGCTGAAGTCAGGCCAAGACAATTAATTCTGTGGAAGATGGACTCAAAGCAACAGTTGAAACTGCATCACTGTTTGTCTTTTTGAAACTTTCGTTTCAGAATAAAATTATCATGTTTTGTCTATATTATGTGTATGCATAGTTACTGCATGAATGATACATTTTAACAGTGAATATACTGTAATAACCATATTAATATAGCTAGGAGTCCAAGAAAAGGTAGTGTGTCTTTGATTAATTATTTTGAAAGTACGGACATTGTACTTGTTTTGCTCGAGTGGTTTGGGGAGTCATCCTGTAACCAATGGATTGCCWGTTCAAACCCCTGCTCAKTCATTGTGTCCTTGGGCAAGACACTTTACCTGAAAGGACATTGTTTTTAGCTCATTAGTACTTAATCTGATTTGACTGCTGGTGGCGGTCAGAGGGTCTGGTGGCGCTGGTGTTTGGCAGCTTCATCAGTCTTCCTCAGGGCAGCTGTAGCTACAATGTAGCTTACCACCATCAGTGTGTGAATGTGTGGCTGAGTGTAGTGTGAAGTGCTTTGGTGTTCTTGGACTTTATAAAGCACTATACAAGTTCAAGCCAAAATTTGTTCCTTTTCCTGTTGATGCAGTGTGATCTTTGTAGATCGACTATACTTGCTCCAGGGTCAAGCAAAAATATACTTGAATTGAATTTTAGTGAATAGCCGTGCACACGCCGTTGTCCTGTGGAGATGATGTAAATGCTCTGATTGACTACAAAAAGTTACATTTTTTCAGCAGAGATTGTGCTGCAGCTGAGCAKAGATGACACACTGTAAATCTGGGGTCAGTGGTATGAATACGAAATAGCTGGAGGAATGTTTTGACTAAGGTTTGGGTATAAAAACAACATTTTAGAAAGGTTGAAAATTTCAAAAGTAAAGATAGGCAGAGGTTTACAGTACCAGTCAGCAAATAACAGAATCTAAAACCAGAGTTTGTCAGTTTGACACTTAACAGTATTTACAGTTATAGGGCAGAACAGATTAACAATCATCAGTGGATTTATCACATCACTCTGTCTGCAGTGATTAGAACTGCAGACCACTCCAATCAAGTCTCATCTGGGCAGAAATTCTGCTGGTTTTGGCTCATTAATACATCCATTACTAACACTAAAGCTCACATCTTATCAAACTACATGCAGTTTAAACTGTTGAGTCCAACAGTGAAGATTTTCTGTTTAAGATCTATGTATAAAACCAAAATAAGATAAATTAATAATCCAGCAGCTTTGAGCAGACAGACAAACAAATAAACTGAAACACAAGACAGAATAGAAATTCACATTTTCTCCACTATTGTAGGCTAGTAGTTATTTTGCATTCTATACACAACACTGAAATTGGTCACAGGTGGATCTTATTATACCAATTATGACATCTGAGAATTTTTGTTGGACATTTAAAGCAAAAGGGGTGAACATATAGTACTTTATGCACATACTACTTTTCAGTTTTATATATTTTTTGAAATATCTAAAAGATGTTTTCTTCTCAGTCTAACTTTGTTAATGTGATGCGTTTTTGTAGAATTGTTTATTTTTAGTAATTTTTTTTATTTAATCTTAAGGTACATCCCATTGAGAGCACAGATCTCTATTTCAACAGAGACTTGAGTTTCCTCATCATGCAAGGTTTTGAACTTTGGGAGGAAACCCACACAGAAAGATCCCAGGCTCCAACCCAGGGTCTTCTTGTTATGGGGCAACAGTGTTGACACCTAATCCGTTGTGCTACCAAACTACTACTTGCAATCAAATTAGGAATTTAATAATAAAAAAAACAGTTAAAAGGCAACAAAGCAACAAAAAAAATGAATAGGGATAAACACTTTTTTATAGACATAAAAATGAAAGTGTCTTGTAATTAGGAAAACGTATTGAGATTGATTTTATAGGCACAATGAACTTTATTAGATTATAGGGATAAACACTGTCGCGACTCAATGTGTTTCTCTCTGTGGGCTGTTTAGTTGGTGAAAAAAGGTGGCATACAGTATGTGTCTGCTCCGAATGTGGACGCTGCTGTATACACACAGCTGTGTACTTTTCATCCATTTTTTTAAACAAATAAAATAAAGAAAATACTCATTTCAGGAGGAGAAACACTTTCTGTCCTCGATTTAAATCTTGGACTGGCATGTTTTGTAAGAAATGTCACAAMCTTGACCTGCAGGAAGGAGAAGAAAATATGTAGTCTAATATTGCCTATAGTGCCTATAGCTTAACTGCGTGCAGTTGTACATTTCTCAACATACAATTGCAAGGATAATAGGGATTTCATTATCTACAGTCCATAATATGGAGAAGGGGTTATCTGCGGAATCAAAGTGGGTGTGTCACAAGAGTGGGCGTGTCAAAAGCATAAACACTGTGGGCGACGAGGCCTACATGGCGGTATCCTTAGATCCTGCTTGATCTCTTTACAGCCTGACCCTGACCCCAACACTAAGGATAACCAGGAGAAATGTGACCCAAGTAGGGTTCTCTAGAAAAAAGTGGTGCCGTACAGTAACGCCCCTTTTGTTCTTGTCCAATGAGGTGGTGCCGTACAGTATTGCCCCTTTTTTGCTTATCCAGTCAGGTGTGTCCCTTTAACAAAGTCCGTCAAATCAGGTGTGTCGCTTTAGAACCGCCTTTCCTTGTGACACGCCCACTCGTCCGCACTCGTCCGCAGAGACCCCTACTTGATAATATGACCAAAAGATTAAGAGAATCTGTACAAATCACTACAAATAAGTTGCAAGCCCGAAAACCAACATTGAATGTCTGTGACCTTTGATCTCTCAGGCAGCACTGCATTAAAAACCAAGATCATTCTGTAACGGATRTTAGCAAGTGGGCTCAGGTACACTTCAGAAAACCAGAAAACCATATTCAGTGAACACAGTTCGTCTCTACATCTACTGTACAAGTCCAAGTTAAAACTCTACCATGTAAAGCCTAAGCTATGTACGTGGCTTGGAACCATAATGCACCACACATTTTCAATGGCAGACAGGTCTGGACTGCAGATAGGCCAGTCTAGTAACTGCACTCTTTTACTATGAAGCCACACTGTTGTAGCACATGCAGAATGTGGCTTGGCATTGTCTTGCTGAAATAAGCAGGACGTCCCTGAACAAGACGTGGCTTGGATGGAAGCATATGTTGCTCCAAAACCTGTATGTACCTTTTAGCATTAATGGTACATAATGACATATGTGTGATTGTGTGATTGAGTCTGTGTATACTTAGATTTTTGTCAGACTGGGACTTGGACAGCCCCTTCTTCTGGTTCATTTGAGGGCCCACTGCTTCCCCTGCCACGCTTGCGCCTTTGGCCACGGGGGCACTGGTGGCTCTCAATGTCTGGGGTTGGGTGCTTGGACATGCGCAGGCTCGGCCCGGTGGCTGCCCGACGRGGCTTGGGTTGTCGGACCTTGGTCGGGGGGTCCATGCCTGGTTCTGCTCTGGCACGGTAGGTGCCGGAGCTCACCACTGCTGGCCCCAGGGGTTTACTGCATGTGGTCGCAGGTGGGGCTCTCTCTGTTCTTTCCTATGGTTCCAAAGGGGACCATAGGAGAGAACAGGTATATGTGTATATATATATATAT
>NW_013952994.1:89950-94679 GCF_001266775.1 Austrofundulus limnaeus | reverse complement strand
CAGAACAGAGGGATTACATTCCCGTGGTCCGACCTGCAGATCGACTGGGTTGGACCTATCACTAAATCCGCTGGAGGAAATAAATATTTTCTCACTGTAACTTGTGCGTTCACAAAATGGGTCGAATGTCTACCAGCTCCAAACGACACAGCACAAACCACCGCTACGTTGTTAATGAACCATGTGTTCTCAAGGTTTGGACTGCMCATTAGGGTGAATTCAGATCGAGGGACACATTTCATAGCTGAAGTGATGCAAGAACTGTGGAAGACGCTAGGCGTTAAAGCCAACTTCCATATTGGCTACCACCCACAGGCATCAGGCCAAGTAGAGAGAGCAAAAGGAACTGTGGTAAGTATTTTAATGAAGTACGTAGCCGCAAACCACAAGGACTGGGATGTGAAACTCCCCCTGGT
Organism: Austrofundulus limnaeus; assembly: GCF_001266775.1. Classification (NCBI taxonomy): domain Eukaryota; kingdom Metazoa; phylum Chordata; class Actinopteri; order Cyprinodontiformes; family Rivulidae; genus Austrofundulus; species Austrofundulus limnaeus. The sequence continues at coordinate 94,263 of NW_013952994.1, read as the reverse complement.
CCTCATGGCCATCAGGGCCACTCCACATAAATCCACAGACATCTCTCCCCTCGAGATGATGACTGGGCGACAGATGACACTCCCCATACATCTTTTGTACCAACCTGGTGACACCACTATGGCGACAGCCTACAACACACAACAGTACATGAAAGATTTGGAGAAACATCTAAAAAACACCTTTGCCTTTGCCCAAAGAAACCTTGAAAAGTCCGCGGACGGACGCAAAACATACCATGACCAAAAAGCCTCTAAGCGTATGTTTTTAACTCCCGAGGGGAGATTTTATTTTGGAAGGAGAAACCGGATACAGCTTGAATTTTTCTAGCTTGGACTGACACAGACGCAAAGTTACCTGGAAAAACACCTGTTCGCCAATGACCGGAAAGCGAGCCGACGTCAGTTYCCTGACTGATMGGAGGCCAGCCAGTTTCTACCCCAAGGGTGTCTTAAGAAGTCAATCACCAGGTAAAGCTGACGTGTTTGGAGTGACATGTCATGTGGAACCTGAGCCAGAAAAGACGTGCAGTTCCGGTTGACCCACACTTTGATAAAATAAAAGTAGTAGAACACTAATATTACTTTTCTCCTCTTTCTTATTTCTTTGATTTGCCAACACTTAAGCTAAAAGTGCCAGTAAAATTGTTTGGTTGTTAACATCAGAACTGACGTTTTTACTGTTCTATATAAGTAATCTGAGTAATGTGGACTGAAAGTCGGACGCAAGTTTTATCCCATTTAACTCTGACACTGTTATAGGAATAACCACAATCAAGTGTAACTTATGATCTGTTCAAGTTGTGTAAATAAATGATTGCATAGTCTTTTATGAATCAATTTGAACTCCTCTGAATGTTCACTTATTGTGTCACTTTTCACTTCGCACAGTCAAAATATTAACAAGTAATGAGAAATACCTTGGTAAAAGTTTCCTCATAACCTTGTGAATGACAGATGTGGGAGAAGCTCAATTCACCTTAAGCTCATTTCCTACATTATCTTTGTGCAGGTGTGCAGCCAAGATGTTGGGTGTGTTGTCTTGTGTTTTCTTGATATATATTTCGCATATCTTCTAATCTCTATTTTACTCTTTCCCATTACATTTCACTTTTTTCTTCTCTTTCTTTTTCTCCCTTAAAAAAGAAGTCACTGATGATCAAGAAACTAAGAAACTAATACAGTATTCAGTTCTGCTTTTTACTGAAGTGGCTGGGAAAAAAATAGAAATAAAAACAATAAAAAAGAGCATGTTTCTTTTTGCAAGAAGGAACATACATCGAATGCATTACCAGTACAGATAAATGATGTTCCAGGGTTGTTTCTCTATAACGACCTTGTTTGTAAGGTTAATTTTTACACACAATCTTACAACGTATAATATGACAAGAAAATTTCAAGAAGACTATTCTCAGCAATTTTCCAAAAATAACTAAATAGAAATTTTCCAATATTTTTCCAATAGTTGTTCTTCGACAGCCTATTTAAAGGGTTATCATGAAATCTTCTTCTTTGAGCTTCTTGTATAACAAGAATGAATCCAGCACTAGTTCTAGGGTCTTTGTGAAATCTTCTGGATCCTCTGGTATAGAATGAAACCAACCCAAGAAGTCACATCCATTTTGCACAATTGGTGTCATTAAGCACGAAAAACAAAAAAGATTTCTATCGCTGACGGACTGATCTTACCTGCAGTGAGAAAGAAAGGGCGAGATCTGTCTCCACAAATCCACTGGGTTGTAGCACAATCTCATGGGACCTTAAAACACGTTTAGAGCCCTGTGGGAAGAAAATAAAGTCTGGTGATTGGTTTAGCTTAAAACATTTGCAACAAAACTGTTGCAGCGAATTCAACAAAGATCACCATAGTCCAAACTATGGTGGTACAACTAAGCCAACAGTGGCTTGAGGATATTTTTTATTGGCTAGCTGTAAAATTTAAAACAAAATAAAATTATCATTATTACTGATGACTTTTCAGCAGACCATGTACATCACAATCACACTTTCTAACCTTCTAAATTCCTGAAAAATACAGAAGCTTCGTGGGGCATTGCCACCCTGTGACCGTCGCTGGAGCTTTGCCCCTGGACATATGGAGGGAACTAAGCAGCCCCCATACCTCTGGTTTCAAAGGTTCACTTTCCCAAAAAGACCCCCCCCCCCCAACACACACACACACTATGGGCCTGTACCAGTCAGTTGAGTTTGAGGGAAAAGCTTTTTTCATAATAAATAATTGACAAAAGCTTGTGTCAGTCTTGTGAACCCAGAACCTGTCTCATATCATCTAGTGAGATGAGTATATTGTTGACCTATAATTACAATCAGATTGAAATACGATGGCAAAATACTGTGGAAAGTTTGTAAAAGACCCTCCAGCTGCAGGTTTTTTTAAAACTTACCTGGATTTTGACTGCAATGACCACAGAGATCAACTCTTTATCAAGTTCCCTTATAACAACCAGCTTCTTCAGAGTCAGACTGCACAATCTGAGGAGAGACACAGAAAAAGCTTTTTTAAAAATAGTGAGACTTTTCAAACCGTACAGCAGTTTGTGTTTTAAATCTTTACCATGGTGTCAATTTTGCATTACTTGAATATTATCACCCTCTGCCGAAAGCCAATGTAATGATGTTTTTGCTCATCTCTGCATTCATGTTTGTTTGAGTTACCAAAATTTCCCATGAACCACTGGACAGATTTAAATAAAACTCTCAGAAATTACTCTACAACTTGTTAACTCTGAGTCAATCTAAATCAATGTGGTTGCCACAGCTCAGCAACCTTAGCAAACACAAAAATTGCACAGACTTTGGAAGTTTTACAGAYATTGAGCTAAAGTTTACTGCTACTCATGTAGCAGTCTTGGTGTAGTGTGAAATATTTCCTGCAAGAATACCATATTCTGCAGGGATGATCATGTCGTGCAAGTCTGTAAAGATTTAGGTGAAGATTTATCAAACAGTGTTTGCTTGAAATTTTGAAAATTTAAGATATTTTCAAACATGACCTAAATTAATCAAATTTATTCTCGATCCATTTATAACTTTTCTACAGCGGGAGGGGGACATTTTGGGGATTTATTCTCTCTATACATGTTTTAAAACGCTATATTTTTTCATTATATTTCGAGTTCTTCCTGCTCAGTTGTCTTTGCACTCGCAGCCCTCTTGACACCGGTGCGATGACGTAACTGACGATGTGACGGTAGAGGGTAAATTTCTACTGTAGGCCAACTTCATACTGTTCCTACTGTCTACCGCATATACCACACAGACCTACTCCAGATGCATGTAGGCTCATATCAGCAGTTAAAAGTAGCTGACTCAAAGTAACAAAAAACAGTGAGCTGACAGCCGAGCTAGGCAGTAGGTTTTAGTTTGGCAGCTGAGGTGCAGAAAATATAATCCAAGGAAGACCATAAAACATTCTCTAAAAGCTGTGGTGAGGGAGCAGAAAGTGAGATACAAACTATAGCTTTGTATGCAGTAATGTGCAGCACACAGCTCCACCCCATCTGCCCTGACACTCGCTTTAATTATCTCTAGGTCATCAAGTCAGAACAGTTTATGCTTGTCTGTGTTTTTATCCAGGGCTTTTAAGGTGTATGCATATATGGTCGCTTTTAGCAATCTGAAATATTCGGAAGAACTTTAAAAAAATTCTGTTAAACATGTGCAYATGTTGGCTAAGTGTGACTTACAGAATATTGCAAATATATAGAAATCTAAAAGGGTCTCAATATTCACAAATGCAAACACGTGATTCACACATGCACAAGACAAGATTCAGACATGCATATCTGATGCACACAGATGTCTGTTAGATATCGGTCTGATATTAGCCAAAAAAAAAGAAAAAATCAGATATCTTCCGTGTATCAGCTGATCATAAGAACACACCCCATGTGGGAGGATGACAGGTTCTGACAACTGCTCAGGTGAACAGAATGTCTGTAATTGACACAGATTTTCCCTCATTTTCCAGGTTTACAGACGTTTAGAGTAATCTAACGATTTTTATCACAAATTCAGCTTCAAATTAATTTTCTCTCAGAGCCTGCAGGACGATAAAAACAACAAATAAAATTAAATAAATCAGATAAAGTTAGAAATAAGTTCACCACTCTTCTCCCCTGTCCTCTCCCTCCTGCCTGCTCTGTTATCTGCAGCTGACCGTCTCCTCACCCCCTCACATCCCCCCGCACACATGAAAAATACAGACTATAAAAAAGTGAACTTTTATAACATCCACACTGGCGAGTGTGTGTGTGTGTGTGTGTGTGTGTGTGTGTGTGTGTGTGTGTGTGTGT
>NW_013952994.1:85187-87771 GCF_001266775.1 Austrofundulus limnaeus | reverse complement strand
CACAGACAACAGTCAGAACCCGTCCCCCCACCCTTAGGCGGAGGGAGGCTACCCTCTCGTTCACCGGGGTAAACCCCAACGTACAGGCGCCAAGATTGGGGGCAATAAGGATGCCCACTCCTGCCCGGCGCCTCTCACCGCAGGCAACTCCAGAGTGGAAGTACGTCCAGCCCCTCTCAAGGAGACTGGTTCCAGAACCAGAGCCATGCGTCGAGGTGAGGCCGACTATTTCTAGCCGAAACCTCTCAGCCTCGCACACKAGCTCCGGCTCCTTCCCCACCAGAGAAGTGAGGTTTCACGTCCCAAGAGCCAGCTTCTGCAGCCGAGGATCAGACCGCCAGGGTCCCCTCCTTCGGCTGCCGCCCATTTCACACTGCACCCGACCCCTTTGGACCCTCCTACAGGTGGTGAGCCCGTTGGAAGGGGGACCCACGTCTCCTCTTCRGGCTGAGCCCGGCCGGGCTCCGTGGGTGAAAGCCCGGCCACCAGGCTCTCGCCATCGTGCCCCACCTCCAGGCCTGGCTTCAGAGGGGGGCCCCGGTGACCCGCGTCCGGGCGAGGGAACGCCAGATCCAATGTTTTTTGACATCATAAGGGGTCTTCGGGCTGCGCTTTGTCTGGTTCCTCACCTAGGACCTGTCTGCCTTGGGTGACCCTACCAGGGGCATAAAGCCCCAGACAGCATAGCTCCTAGGATCATTGGGACACTCAAATCCCTCCACCACGATAAGGTAGCAGCCCAAGGAGAGGCCATCAATCAATAGGTGTGGTAATTTATTTCAAATATATTGATAAATTAAACTGAGGGAATGAACTTTATCTTACTGTCCACAACATATTGGACATTCTGGGGGCCCCCTCTCGGAGGCGCAGAATGGTTTAGTCCACCTGACAGCAACCAGCAAGTGTGTAACCCAGACACAGCTGAAAGAGCTGTGAGCAGACCTGGACAGACAGAACTGGGAGGTTTCCCGTGGACTGCCTGCTGACTGGCTGGCCTGCTMAGCTGGTTAAAAGTTTYGGTCGCTCTACAACTTTTAAATATTAACAATTTGGTGTGGTCAATGTGCCTCGTCAGAGTCCGATATCCTCCCCCCCTTCCTCCAGCTCACTGAGACACACACAGTGCAGAGACACAATGTGGTGATGAATTCTCAGTGCTCCTGGAGCTGCAGCAGATAACGGTCAGTCTCATTAATAGAACATCCAACTTTTTATCAAACTTTATTCTTTACAAAGAACCAGAAATAAGTCCACAGGGCAGCTGTTTTTCTTATGAAATGTTAGCTTGCTGCTATAGTCACATATCATAGCTGTTAGTGATCACTTTTAGTGAGAGCATTTAATCTATTATTGAGTTGGTTTTTATCAGTTAAACTGTAGTTTAATCCTAAGATTGAGTCCAAATCCACTCTGAAATTTTTTGATTATAGTTTACATTCATAAATCACCAAATATTTCCATTAGTCTACCTGCTTCAGTACACCTTTATATCCTAATCCAATTAATTTCCCTCTGGGATCAATAACGTATTTTTGAATTGAAATGAATATAATAAAGCTTATAAATATAGTAGTGCATTTTTATTATCTTAGCACGAATAAATTCATCACATTAAAAGTTAAAGTTTCTTAGAGTTTCTGTATTTTCTGCATAAAAACAGTGCTTCATGGTCAGAAAACCTTTCCTTTTTAAAAGCAAAATTTTCTGTAGTTTATAAATCTGACTGACTTCAGGTGGCACCGTGGCAGTAAAATACTTAATATTTAATCTATTTCTAGGAGCTGGATACAGAGATTCAGGGGCAGCAGGTAGGACGGAGTGTCTCAGTTAGGACAGAGTGTCTCAGTTAGGACAGAGTGTCTCAGGTAGGACAGAGTGTCTCAGTTAGGACGGAGTGTCTCAGGTAGGACAGCGTGTCTCAGGTAGGACAGCGTGTCTCAGTTAGGACGGAGTGTCTCAGTTAGGACAGAGTGTCTCAGGTAGGACAGAGTGTCTCAGTTAGGACAGAGTGTCTCAGGTAGGACAGAGTGTCTCAGTTAGGACAGAGTGTCTCAGGTAGGACAGAGTGTCTCAGGTAGGACAAGGTGTCTCTGTTAGGACAGAGTGTCTCAGTTAGGACAGAGTGTCTCAGTTAGGACAGAGTGTCCCAGTTAGGACAGAATGTCTCAGTTAGGACAGAGTGTCTCAGTTAGGACAGAATGTCTCAGGTAGGACAGAGTGTCCCAGTTAGGACAGAGTGTCTCAGTTAGGACAGAGTGTCTCAGTTAGGACAGAGTGTCCCAGTTAGGACAGAATGTCTCAGTTAGGACAGAGTGTCTCAGTTAGGACAGAGTGTCTCAGGTAGGACAGAGTGTCTCAGGTAGGACAAGGTGTCTCTGTTAGGACAGAGTGTCTCAGTTAGGACAGAGTGTCTCAGTTAGGACAGAGTGTCCCAGTAGTTAGGACAGAGAGTCTCAGGTAGGACAGAGAGTCTCAGTTAGGACAGAGTGTCCCAGTTAGGACAGAGTGTCTCAGGTAGGACAGAGTGTCTCAGTTAGGACAGAGTGTCTCAGTTAGGACAGAGTGTCCCAGTTAGGACAGA
>NW_013952994.1:82004-82975 GCF_001266775.1 Austrofundulus limnaeus | reverse complement strand
TGTGGGCGTGTAGAGGGTAGAACCTGAGGCGGGACCTCGTGCGCAAACTCTGACGTGCAGCTGTGATTTATAAAGGAAAGAAGCGCAGAAACATGCGTACGCACCGTTTTATAAATCTGAATATATTTTGGCGTACGCCATTTCCGTCTTTTGGTCGTACGTTCACTTTTAGTATGGTTTCCACACAATCCTTTATAAATGAGACCCCTGGCCTGGAGCTGGCAGTCTGGACCAGTGAGGRACTGAGGGCTTCAACACCTGCATATGAGACACCAYCATGCATGCTGCACAGAGATTGAGGTTTGAAATAGTTGTTGGACATTTGTGAATCTGCACCATCATGAGGCACTTTTTGTAATAGTATAAACRAGAGAGTTTTATATTGTGTGCTTTGACTCTAAAAAAAGGGCAGCACTCTTGTGGTAGCCATGTTGACCCTGATAGTTTTTTGTTTTGTTTTTCCTCACCTGTATGGAGAGAAGAGAGGAGAGTTATTTGAATAAATGAAGACGAGTTCCCGTGCTCCAAAGTTATTTGACTCTGGGTTCTCTCACTGGGCAGGTTTCCAGCCCTCATAGCTCGCACGATACAGTGAGTACTAATTGAAGGAGGTAAAAAAATTGATCCTTTTTGTTCGAGCATCACTTTTCTGTTTCTCTGTCAGGAGTTACAGTAAGTAAGGATTTTATCTTTTCTTTTCTTTTGTAGGTAAAAATATGGTTAAGTAGATAGTTTTGTTGGAGAATACTTTAAATTAAATAAAACTAGCAACACATTACGTTCTGTTTTATTTAGTTAAAAGAAGTGAGGAGTAGGGAGATGAAAAATTGAGTCATGAAGAAATTTGCTTCTCTGTAACAGAAGAGGAAAATTTATGTACCGGTATTAAAATAAAAGCTACATGACTGTTATATTATGATTTGTTTAACAAACACACTGGCGTGAAACAACTTAGTACATATACTGTGTGT
>NW_013952994.1:78972-80965 GCF_001266775.1 Austrofundulus limnaeus | reverse complement strand
CTGCAGGGAACTACAAAATAATATTAAAACAAGTAGCAAAGTGCTTTCATACAGGGCTGAAATGTTAATAATAAGGAAGAGAAACATCTTGTTTATTTCAGTCCATAGGCAGCAAAATGAAGGAACAACTGAAGTGAGAGAACATCCTGTTAACAATCCTCCAGCAGCAGAAGAGTGAGGGTGACCTCTGCAGGCCGATTACAGTCACACACTTTAGTGTTGCCTCAAAAACAAACAATTAAACTGACACAGACAGCAAAAAATAATAAAGTATTTAGATTCAGAGGAGTACAAAGTATTCACATTCATTACTCTGATAGAAATACAGATACTAGGGTTCAAAAACATTTGTAGAAGTATCAACTCAGAGAAAAATGTTGACGTGTTCAATACTTATTTTACCCGCTGTATGTATATATACATATATACGTGTTTTAAAATGATTTCAAAATAAAAACCCACTTGTATTTTGTGTGTATCCATATGCTATATGCTGCCATCTGTTTTCCAAACAAAACAATAAATTTTGACAGCATATGTGTAGAAATGTATCTATGTATTAGCAAGGATTTCAACAAAAGTAATCTGTCTTTGGTGAATTACTTTGAAATTGCAGACGTGCTCATTCCTTTATACTTTTAGTGAAGCGTGATCTTTGTAGATTGCACTTGTGTCTGCCGTCCAGCAAAAAGAGGATTAAATCGTATAGCGGGGGGGGCTTGAGCACCTGCCCCTTTTGCCCTTTGCCTTGAAGTGCCCTTTTTGTCAAGTTTTTTTTGCAAAAGCCCTCCTCTTACACCTAGTTAAATTACGTATTAATCATGTTATTATGTTATTTTGTAAAAAGAAAAACGACATCACCTGTTACCTTTGACCTACTTCCCATGTGACGCTCAGTTTGCCCCACACACACTCACAGGAGGACGAAAGGACCGAGCTCGAGAAGCAATTTTTAACTAACTATTCAGTTATCATGTGTAACAGACGTGTGGAAAATGTCCCTTGCCCTCTGTCCCCAGCACTTCTTTCAGCCATTACAACAGTTTAATCCATTAAAAAGAATTGGTAACTTTTTTTCCCGAGCCGTCTTTAAACGCACCATGAGCTAACACCGGTCGGTGTACACCTGGATCAGAGCAGAGACGTTAAGCCAGCTGGACCAGCAAACGGCAAAGAAAGTTTGCACAGTTTTTCCAAACAAATCATGTAAGTTGAGTCATGCTGTTTGAGGCAGATAATATTAGCTAACTTGTTGACTTAATAGAGTACATGACACTATGTTAAGCTAGTTAACAAAATGTTGTTGTTAAACCTATCTATATTACATCTCTTGCTAGTTAATAGAGATAAACCCAGTCCTCTTTACTCTCTGTGCAGAAGTTGTGCTGGTTTGTTTTCCACATATTTAAAATGAATCTTTTTGCCACAGTATAAAAGTCAGGGAGGAGACCTTAGACCAGATCCTGCAGGGACCATGATGATGGAGAATCTTCTCAGGTAAGAACAGATTATAATTTACTGCAGGGAGAAAACAGGCAGGTATGAGGACATGGTGTTTTACAGACATTTCAGAAATACTCTCATTCACACTTCAAAAATATTTTTTATCTCATTATTTCTATTTAGAAAAGGAAATTGAACTGATAATATTTTGTAATTGTTAATAGAGAGATTATTGATTGTTTTAGTTCAAAAGCAAAAAACTGGCATGAATGTTAAATATGTAGTTTATGATTAGACATTTAGGGTTATTTGTTTATTATTTATTTTAGTTTAGTTTATTAATGTTATTAGTTTCTTTAAAAACAAAATAAATTCTTAAACATTAAAAATGCAAATCATAAGTAAAATGAAAGGCAGCAGTAAGAAGAAAAAAAAATCTTATGTGCTTTTTTCCAAACAATATCAAAAACAATAACCTTTAAATAACAAAAACAAAATTAAATCCTTCTCAAGCAATAAATAGGCACACATCATACAGTAGGCAACTATT
>NW_013952994.1:76892-78667 GCF_001266775.1 Austrofundulus limnaeus | reverse complement strand
TTTAAAACTATTGTATTGCATTATTTGTGTTCTTATAGGCAGCAGGTGTAGGTCATATCATTTTATAGTTTACATAGTTAGTAAATAGTTTAAAGAACTAAAGTCAGTCTCCTGGTGCTGGACTGTGGTCGGTAATGATTGTATGTGTTTCAGCCACTAAAGAGTGGTGATTGAACATGAGAATTTGATAAATCACTCAGTAGACCTCAGAAAAATGTGTCCCCTTCACTTCTGAGGTGGTGATTATGTCAATGTCAAATTTATTTATATAGCACTTTACAACATGCATAAAGCTGTACCAAAGTGCTGTACAAGAACAACACAAATGACAAACAGAGCAAAAAACAATACATCAATTAAATGCCAAAGAATAAAAATGAGTTTTATTATTATTATTATTATTATTACGCCCTTGATCTTTCAGACAGTTTGTTAGTTTATTGTGTCATGAGCTGGTTCATACATGTCAAGTTGTACAGACTGTCTGTAAATTGCACAGATTTTCAACCATTTCGCAGGTACGTATACAGTATGAGCAGATTTTTTCTAAAAGTCAGCTTTAAATTTATTTTACATCTCAGAGCCTCAGGACATAAAAAACAAAAAGTATAATTAAATAAAAATAAATAACTAATACAGACTTTTTGCTTGGATGATTGTGTGTAAGATCAAAATCTGTCAGGTGGTCTAACTCCATTTGACATATATTGCTCATGTGCAGGTTTGAAACATCTCAATACTTCACAACAATAAAAGGAGTCCTGCAGAGTTTAAATAAATAAATAAATAAATAACACATATGTATGGTTTTGTGGATATTTTAGTTTTGCTTAGATTTAGTTCAGTTGTATATCTCATCCTTACTTTTCTTGCTTAAAATTCCACCCTACAATGCAGTGCCGTCATTCGTGTCCTTTTTTTACTTTGAGCTCCTGCTCCTTTGGTGGTCTCTGCACGGCCCTGTCTCTGAGCACATACCACTCCTCTGAGTTGGAAGTGTAAATGCTCTCATTGATTATAATGGTTGCCTTTTTACTGTAGAGGTTAAAGAGAAGAAGACGCGGTGTAAATTGCTGCAGTGCAGACGCAGTGTAAACTGATGCTGTGCAGACGCAGTGTAAATTGGGGGTAAGTGTTGTGAATGACTTTCAGCTACTACCTCACCAAGTTTTAGCTAAATATTTGAAAAACTGAAATATAAACACCTTGGTATTTTTAAAATGTTGATTACCTATGGTAGCCAACTGAAATTAAGCTGACTTTAAAATGTAATCGTTTGCATTATTTTTGTATCCAACATTTGTTTTCGGAGTTTTATTAAAATCCATCCTGTATTTCATTACATATTTTGTAAATAAATAAATAAAATAAACAAATTAAAAAATAATAAAACAGGATTCAGCCCAAGTTAAAACAAACGTTTTAGGCAAGGGTATTGCACAATGTGTAGTACTCACATGCTTTGTATTGAGGATGACTCTGAAAATATTTTGCTAGCTAAAAGTTATTCGCAGAGCTCATAAATTAATCCTGCTTTATCAGTTAACGCTTAGAGTACTCATTGTCTCAGCTACTGCCACACTACATTTTAGTTTAATATTTATAATATTGGCTGTGCTATAGCCATTTTTTTTTGTTTGCTAAGGTGGGCTAACTGTGGCAGTCATCTTAAATGGGATTTACCCAAAAGTTTATTAGTTATAGATTTGTTTCTTTGCAACGATCACTTTCTGAGAGTAAACACACACACACACACACACACACACACACACACA
>NW_013952994.1:71272-76663 GCF_001266775.1 Austrofundulus limnaeus | reverse complement strand
TGACTCATTCATGCATGTTTGAGAAATCCTGCAGTGTTTTTAGGAAGCCATGCTGAGGAGCAAAACGACAGGTGGGGACCAGGAACGCCTTTTGGTACAAGGAACGCCCCTGGGACGTGTCTTTAAGCTGAGCTTCCTCATCACGGAGCGCACCTCCCCACCCCACACACCCCGCCCATGACTCCTGCAGGCTCTCGGCAGTTACAGAGCAAAGTGAAAGTGAAACTTAAGCTGTCTGCTGCTCTTAACACTACTGCTCACCCAGGGAAGCTCTCTCTTTTCAGATTCAAAATGTCTTTGAGGAAATGTATTTTCAGATGCCAAGTAAACTGCATCATAGCACCCAACCCCCCCACCTGCCACCCCTGACCGAAACTTATGGGACGGAAGCGGAAGGTGGTTCTTAAAGAGACAGAGGCCAATTTCAAGGCGTTTAGAAGAGGAAGTGATGAGAAGATAAGTTTATTTTCTATTTAAACATAAAAAACAGCATTTTAATAACAGCTAAAGGTGACATAGATACTTTATTGTGGTATAGTATTTATATATGTGCCTGAGAAACACATAATATTGCCCCTTTAAAATGTAAGAAAACATTATTTTCACAGTGATTAGAAGTTTTTCTATGCTTGTTTTTATATTACATAACTGATATTTTGTATCTACAAACGTTAGTATGATTAGAACAAATAAATATGTGTATTTTGAATTGATGTTACAAATGGGTGTTTTTTATATTGTTACTATATTTTTAGGCATGCAAGCTAAAAATATGCAAGGCACAGAGACAAACTGCGGGCATGCAGCAGTGCTGATACTATCATAATAAGAGTCTGATTATTCTGAAACATAAAAACCCTAAAAAGATGTACTTGTATATATTTTGATCTGCAACATAATAAAAGGGTCAAGATTTATTCTGCAGCTCCTGCTGCACACTTCAGTAGCTTGAATCAGAGCAGCTGAGTTTTTTTTTCCATGCCTCTTTTAATTCCATAGTGTTCTCTGAAAGCACACGTGAGCGCGGTACGAGAGCGTCTCTGTTGGTGATTTCTGAACTTTCAGGGGGAACATCAACATGTTATGTGCTGTTCATCCATTTAGTGGTTTTGTGTTCTTCAAAAAAAGATTTAAACTGAGAACTCTGGACTAAGATCCATCTGCTGCTGCACAGAGTTCTGATCACTTAATAAGAACAATAATTTATTATAGTAAATTATTGTTGATAACTATCATGAGGAGTCATTAACATTAAGTTGTAACCAGGTAGTTAAATAATCACATATTTGCAGCTGTATATCTTTGTTTTTATCAAACAAGTAGCTCTTTGTGTTAAAGGTTAGTGACTCCTGTCCTACAGCAATACTTACCATAATATTCACYATTTGGGCTTTTGGTTTTAGAGATTGGAACAGACATTTTATGCTGGTGCTACAACTTTTTGTTCTGTGCTACAACACCAGTAACCTCTGTAGCACCGGTGCTATGAGCTAAAAAGTTAACGTACAGCCCTGCAGGGTGCACGCACACCCTCGCCAGTGGTGGTGGTGTTTATACTTGGTGCTTATGTTGTTGTAGATCTCTCCAAAAAGGACACATGGCAGTACACTTTATAACTTGTGAAATGTTGGAAATAGGAGAGCAAAAAGCGTGACAAACTAACAAACTGTTTGAATAGTGTGCACAGCCTTTTAGAGATCCAGTCAGCTGATCTGCTCAGAGCACAGCTGGCCACAGAGTGGACTTATGGACCACATACAGTAACTCCCTGTTTGTCTCTCAGATCCAACAGAGAGATGCACGGTGCTGTCGCTCCAACTCGTCATTCCTCTGTGGAACAGCAGTGAGGGTGGCCAGGAGGAGCTATGACGCCTCCACCACCCCCCAAAATTTGGTGGCCCCACCACCAAATTTGCTTTATGCTCCTTTTAATTCCCATTAGCTATTTAGGATTAGTAAAACCATATAAATATATGTATTTTTTAGCAAAACAGCTTAAAAATTTTAAAAATTTACTTTAAATAAAAATAGTTCTTCTGAATTAAGACAACCAGTATAAAATAAATGTCCTCAACGTTAGGATGAATGTTATCATGAGGTCTGAGGTAGGGCTGGGCGATTATTTGATCGCGATTATTCATCAACAAAAAAATTCAGGTCGATCRCGGTGATCAGCTGTGAGCCTCTTTACTCGATCAAACATGGCGGAAATGTGCGCGACAACAGCCAATCAGAATCCACCTTCTCCTGCTCCACTTCTGTTTATAACTTGCCAAGGAAACACAGACGGAATCGCAGAATTAACCAAACAAAATGTAATCCAGTATAAAACGCTGAATCTGACAGAGTTCACTTATTTGGGCCAGTTTCTGAGGTATTTCGGCCGCTGTCGCTTCCTGTCCTGCGTTACCTCTAACAGGCATGAGAGGTGAGAGAGAGAGAGGAAAAAAAGAAAAGAAAGCCAAGACGCGAGGCTCGCTAAAACAAAAATGTCCTCCAAAAATATGAAGCGGTCTTAGGGTAACATTTAGGACAGAACAATGTCGCAGTGGTTCTTCATTTATCTGGAGAAGAACTTTTCTGTAAGTTTTATCGGCACACGATGGGCTGGACGAGACGTGAAGACCGTTTCCTCTATGAGTTGCATCACATTATAAATGTGTGATTCTGTTCCATCAAGTAATTTCCCTAACATTTTAAACTACTCTTTTTCTCTTACCTCAAATATGAATAGGAACATAATTGATAAAAGTTCATCATAGTTCTCTTAAATGTGACCCTAGACAGAATGTTTTATCCAGGAACAGATAAATTCTAGAGATGAGGCAGGCAGGATATGAGCTCCACAAGTGTCCATTTTCCTTTCGATGACACTAAGCCACAACTGTTAGAGAGCAGCCTAAACATAATCTCATGCATCTGGCACATCTCTCTCTCTCTCTCTGGGTTTTTAACCCACTAACCTCATTTTCTGCATTTCGCCAGAAGTGATGGATTGTGAGAGAAAGTAAAGAGCCCATGTAATCACCAAGCTTTTTCAATCATTTGAGCCAAATTCAGAAATAAGGTCAAACCTGCAGTTAACAATGTTACAAGCTTCAGCAAGTGAAAAGGCAGAGACTCTGCATACAACTCAGTTTTTCTGCAGACTGCATCTGACTGTCCTCCAGTTTTGTGTCATTCATTTTACCGTAAAGATGGCTTTCTCTTTGCCACCCTCCCACAAAACGTAACGTTGGTGAAGAACCTGGGCAATGGTTGTTGTATACAGACTCTTCCAAATCATCTGCTGAGTGATCACTCCTCCTGAGTGATCACAGGTGTCTGGCAGTCCTTTTACTTTCGTTTGACTAACCTTTTTAAAACTAAGCAACTGCAGTAAACTTTTTTTTCTTTTACCTTAAAAAAACACAGAGGTCACTGTATAGGCCCTGTCACACTATACCGTTTTAGACAAATTATGAAAACTTTAAAGACATCAAAAAAATCAACTGGAAGCCTCTTTTGGGCATGTACTGTAATGCTAATAATATCAAATATATAAATTAGCAGTGGCGGTCCGTGCTTTTTACACTTATGCCTTCAATTGGGAGATAATGGGGGGGTGGGGAGGGGGGTTTCTGTGCAGGGAGGGAGAAGACGCTGCCAGCTCTGAAACTTAATAACTGATTTTTTTTTTCTATAAGGCAGTCCTACGTCTGTACGGAAAATGGGGGAAACCTGTCTAATTTACAGACAGTCTGTACAACTCGACATGAAGCTACAGCTACAATAACACCAATAATACACAGAAACGCAGAACAATATGCTGCTGCACCACAGACTGGTGTCTCTGCACCACAGACTGGTGTCTCTGCACCACAGACTGGTGTCTCTGCACCACAGACTGGGGTGTCTGCACCACAGACAGGTGTCTCACGAAGCCAGACTGAAATTAATTACTGAAGCAGCACATATAACAAGTTTTCTCAACTGCAGCCACAGCTGTGCCATACAATAACAGCAGCATTAATACGAACATGATAAACTGACAACAAAAAACATTTAAATAACATATTTTACTCATCAAAACTTTTTATCTGTTTAAAAACTCCATCCTCCATTTTTTTCCCTCAAGAAAAATCCGGCTCCGTCATACAGGTCTTCATGTTTCCGTTTCAACAATAAGTCCTTTTCTATCACCACCATGAAGCTAACACTGAAAGACTAGTCTGTTCTTTTGTATTTTTGTTATAAGTTTTAATTTTCTTTAACGCTGAGAATGCCTGCCTGGCATTTAGCTTGTAAGACGCTACAGAAATCTAGTTTCCCGATTCTGACTCCTGCTCTCTGATCAGCCAATCAATCGACGTGAAAATGTTGACGCTGTTTGAGGCCAGCTAGCAGGCTCTGGTGTTTTCACCTCAGCACCTGATTGGTCAAAGCAACAGTCTTACTGCTGTAGTGATTTATACTACACCTTATTATAATAAAAAATTATAAAGAAATTCACGGGTTCTTCTTATTTTCGGTAATATCTTCTTTGTACAAAAATGAACGGACAAACAAGATGAGCGTACTCAGTGAATTTAAGTTGATCTAAAATAAACAAGATCATTTATTTATTTACAGAATCAAATAAATCACTAATGTACAGTTTTGTACATTAGTGTATTGTGAGATTTATTTCCTATAAAAAGTCTTGTCAGTGGAGGGCCCCTGGAAACRTCCTTACTCCCTATAGCCTGAAACATACTCGCTCCGACGCCGACGGTTTGATGCGCCATCACGTGGTTGTTCGGCATTCATTTTCGCACAGACCTTTCATAGCTCCAGAGACACCCCGCGCCGAGCTCCTGGGAAATCCCTCCTGCTGCAACACTGCATGGATTTCCATGCCACTACAGCCGACAATGCAGATTAAAAAGTCAGACTCCACTCACCCAATGTATTTATCCACATTTGTCCTGGTTAAAGCTCCACAGTTTTTATGAGTCAGATTCCGCAGTGCACAACATCTGTTTAATCTCCATTCATGAGTTTTTTTACAGTTTAACTATATAAAACTCTGCTTCCTGGTAACAGTCGGCTCTGTGAGCGCGTAGTTTTCTTTTTTTTATTTTATTTTACCGAGCGGAACCATCTGAGCGCTTTCAGCACAAGCAAACACGCCCAYGAACATCAGACCAATCACACATTACCGTAGTCGCGGGAGGGGGGTAAAAAGTTCTGTCGGCGGTTTGTGCCAAAATAGGCGGCTGAGCCGATGCTGCGAACACTGGTGACGTAATTTTCTTCATGAAACCACGACAACAAATGCCGATGTCGGCAGTTTGGAGGGAAAATGAAGAAAGCTTAAATCCCCTGTGTGTGTGTGTGTGTGTGTGTGTGTGTGTGTGTGTGTGTGTGTGT
>NW_013952994.1:67389-69619 GCF_001266775.1 Austrofundulus limnaeus | reverse complement strand
AAGGGTGGCCCAACCAGTTATTAGGTTTAGGGGGCAATCACTTTTTCACACAGGGTCATGATGGTTTGGATTTTTTCGCCTTTAATAATAAACACCTTCATTTACAAACTGCATTTTGTGTTTACTTGTGTTGTCCTTGACTATTGTTTAAATTGGTTTGATGTTCCGAAACACTTAAGTGTGACAAACATGCAAAAAAACAGCAAATGAGGAGGGGGCAAACACTTTTTCACATCACTGTATGTGTGGTAGTGAAGTGTGGGGACTGAAGTTACTRTGAGGCAAATGTCTCAAAGACTGCCTGTACCAAAAAATTTATTAAAAATCACTAGATTGTTCTAAAAATCTGAAAATAATCCCCAATGACAAGATCTGGCTGTTGTATATGTAGCCCATAGATTTAAAAGGTTTTGATAGAAAAAATATTGTATTGTACAAGGTGCATAACAATAAATAAAAAAATACAAATTAAATGCAAATAACTATATGGATTCAAACAAACTTTAAATGTTTTGTCCAAATTAGCCTGGAAATCATCCCTGGTCATTTTTGTTGTGATTGGAAAAATGTTCCTCACTTCCTAATCATTAGCTTCTTAGACAAATTTCACATCAACAAATGCAGAAACTAAAAAAAATTCCAGAAGTTTGAGTATCAGAACTCTTTGTTATACATCACAGGCTTTATTTTGTGAATATGAACGCTGTAGGTCAAATGTATGATTTTTAATATTTTTAAACTGTCTTATACAAGCCCCGCCCACTTTTACCAATCATTACCATATTGTACAAACTCACTCATTTTGTRGTCCTTAGTAAGTGTAATAAATTTCATGTCAACTGGTATTAATGTTTATGAGATATAAACATGGTGTATTTCTGCCACTCCCTAGAGYTTGGTTGATATGAAACTTTGAATACGTGCTCAGAAATATTAATTGGATAAATGACATGAGTTTGATGTTAATATAGGTTAACATACATAAATGACTGTTATTTTTGTTAATGCTAACAAGCTAGCTTTGTATAAAAATGAACATAACTTGATTATGCAAAGACCAACAACTTTTCCTGGACGTCGTTTGTAGAGCCACTACACTAGGTGTTACATGGGAAGTTTCATGCTTAATGGAGTTGCGCCTTTGGAGGAGATCATTTTTAAAGGTTTATCATATTATGCCAATTTGCATAAAGAACAATACATTTTTAAACAAACAAATATTTTATCGAAAATACTGTACAAATTAACAATTAAGAAGCCACAATGGTTTTAATGCTCGAGCTAAGTATATAGGAGTTACAGATGAAAATGTTTCACTTATCACACTAGCTCCATCTATTGGTGGACACAAGCAGTTTTTTTAATATTACACAGAAGATAGTATGCTTTATTTTTGCTGTGAAAAACTTCTCAAAATCCCTGAGGGTTTAGGCTCCATAAAYGATTTTTTATGAAAATTTTCATTTAAGAAAGTATAGGCCATGCCCACTTTATTTGTGCATAATGATCTTGCTAATTTAGGTTCAAATCAAGGGTCTGTAGGTCCATGCAAAATTTTATGAATTTCCGATAAGCCATTTTTGCATGAATTTTTTTGTGGTTTATAGCGCCCCCTATGCCTCAATAATAGTAAGATTTGGTCCACCAACTTAGAACTGACGCTTGTACTACATGTATGATTTTCATCTTATTTTGTACTGTTTTGAAGATATAGCAAAATTTCTGTTTAGCTAGCTTGCCTAAGCTATTTGCTTAGGCATAACTCATGCAATTTAACATTTTTATACTTGTCCTTCAAGACTTAGAATCAACATACTACCTCAATAAAGGACGGTGAGTTTTGTGGTGATCGGACTTTAAGTCTTTAAAACAAAGCCAAAAGTAGTTTTTGCAAATTTTACTCTGTGGAAAAAAGGTTTAGGCAGAAATGGGCGTGGCCTACATCAAGTGACTCAGTGGTGTCCAGGGATTATTTTGTTATAAGCCAAAAAAAAAAATTGTGACTTATGGTTTAGAAGCCAGTGGACCAAATGCAAAGACCTTGATTATGGCACCCCCTATAGGTTGACATAACTGATTATTTTTCTCCTCCGTACACGTAATCTTATTGAACTACCCTGTTAAAATCTTCCTCATAGCCCTTGCGGTTTGGGCTCCAGTATGAGTTTTACAGACGGAAGAAAAATAATAATAATGATAATAATAATGATAATAATAATGATAATAATAA
>NW_013952994.1:63092-67285 GCF_001266775.1 Austrofundulus limnaeus | reverse complement strand
TGCTTTGCAGCTACGTTACCCTGCTTCCGTGGGCTTGGACCTCTAATAATAATAATAATAATAATAATAATAATAATAATAATAAACTGAACAGATACAATAGAGTTCCATGCTCCGCTGGAGTCATGGAAAGTTACCTGCTTCCGCAGGCTTGGACCTCTAAAAACGGAACAGAAACAATGGGGTTCCATGCTCCGCTGGAGACATGGAAACGTTACCCTGCTTCCGTGGGCTTGGACCCCTAAAAATAATGTATTAGATGGATGACAGTAATGTTTTCTAGTGATAATTCTGACGGCTCTTTTCTATAAAATAAAAATAGGATTTGTGATTGTTTTGCATGCTTTAACCCAGACTTCAACACAGTAAATCAAGTGCAGAACAATTATTGCATTATATAAAATAAACAGTGCTTTATCATTAAATAAGTCCCTTACTTTGTATAATACTGCAATGGATTTGGTTATTTTTGTTCTTGAATGATTTATGTGGAATTTCCATGTCAACCTTTCATCAATAATGTCACCCAAAACCTTCACTTCACTGACTCTACAAATCTCAACAACATCAATTCTAAATGGAACATCTACAGTTCTCTCTCTTTTTTTACTATCATATAATTAGTTTTATCAAAACCAGGTTTGTATTTTTACAAATTCTGTTTGCATTATTTCCATCATCCGTTGTATATCATTACACAAACAAAAATATGTGGTGTCATCTGAAAATAAAACACATTTAAACACCCCTGACACATCATTTACATACGAAATAAATAACTTTGGTCCAAGGACAGAACCCTGTGGAATTCCACATGTGATATTGCTAAGTTCAGATCTTACATCATTTATTTGCAAAAACTGTTTCCTATTTTTCAAATAACTAGATACCCACTGTAGTGCTGGACCTCTTATACCATATTTATTTAGTTTTTCAAGAAGAATACTGTGATCATTGGTGTCAAATGCTTTCCTTAAATCCACATAAATGCTAGCACAATACTGTTTTTGATCAACAGCAGTTGTTATTTGTTCTATAAGTTCCATGAGTGCCATTGATGTAGAATTCTTAGCTCCAAACCCATACTGACTGCTACTTAGAATGTTTTGTTTATCAATAAATTTATCTAATCTTATCACAAATAATTTCTCCAGAATCTTTGAAAACTGTGGTAATAAGGATATTGGTCGGTAATTGTTAAACATACATTTCTCACCATTCTTATAAAGAGGGACTACCTTAGCTATCTTCATGTTGTCTGGAAAAACTCTGGTTGAAAAAGATAAATTACATATATACTGTATGTATAATGTTGTATAATGGCTCAATAACATAACCCATTATTTCCTTGACAAACATAATGTTCATATCCACACAATCATTTGATCTTTTATCTGCAAGATTTTTTACAATATGCATTATTTCTTCTTTGTCAGTTTCATTAAGAAAAATACTGTTGGTGCAACCCATGACTGTATGACTGACATTATTATCTACTTTTGGTATTTTAGCTGCAAGACTTGGACCAACATTCACAAAATAATGATTAAATCCATTTGTAATTTCATTCTGATCATGCACTTCATTTCCATACTTTACAAAATATTGTGAAATACCTGAATTTAATTTATGATTTTTCAGAACACTATTCATTACTCGCCATGTTTTTCATATCACTTTTACTTTTATCTAATAAGTCACTATAACATTTCTTCTTATGTATTCTTATAATCCATACCAACTTGTTTTTATATATTTTGTTCCTGTCTTCTGCTTCTTTTGTTCTTGACTTAAGAAAGCATGAATATAAGTAATTCTTTTTTTACAGGCATTTCTCAATCCTTTTGTCATCCATGGCTTGTCAACAGTATTTCTCTGTGTAATTTCTTTGCACACAAGTTTTTTCATTCAGATCTTCTAAAATGTTCATGAAAACATCATATGCTCCGTTTACATCATCAACATACACATCCTTCCAATCTTGGTTTATTAAAACGTTTTTTAATTTGTCCAACACCTTTTTCGATGTGTTTACTATTTTTTTCTTGATTGAAACTACTTTTGTGCTGTATTAATCATTTTTATACATAGTGAAAACCGGCAAATGATCGCTCAAATCAGTAATCAAAACGCCACCCATTACCTCTGTGTTTGTTATATTGTGAAAATATTATCAATTATTGTAGCGCTATGAGTTGTGATTCTTGTAGGTTTTGATATTAGTGGATAAAGGCTTAAACTATACATTGAATTTATAAAAGTACCAGTATTGTTTGAGTCTGTTTTATTACCCAGATCAATGTTAAAGTCTCCACAAAATAAAACCGTTTTATTTTCCAGTAGTTCCATAATTTGATCTGTGAATATGTCTATATATGAGTCAGGTGATCGATATACACAACTTATTATGTTTTTAGAATTCTTATTGTTATTTCGACTGTAATCATTTCCATAACACCATCTATACTTACTGACATTTTATTTATTATTTTACATTTTATTCTCTTATCTAAAAGAAAAGCCACCCCACCACCTCTTTTGTTGTTTCTATTCTTATAATACAGTTTATATCCCTCAATATGAACACCGTCTATGTTGTCATCATTCAACCATGTTTCTGAGAGTGCTATAATATTAAAGGTTATCTGTTTCAAATAATCTATTAGATAAATTGGCATTTATACTTCTGCTATTGATTTGAATAATAGATATATCACCACCGGTCATTTTAATATTATTAAAGTGTTCTTCATTATAATATTCACAATTTTTGATTACTGGAAAAAAAATTTGAATCAATCACCCCATCTATATAATACATTTTAGATTCTGTATGTACGTATGTGTTCATATTTTAATATATTTATTCATTTGTTTGTATTTATTATTTATTCGTTTTGTACCTAATTCTTTTCATCTTTTAATTTTGGTATTTTTGTTTATTTAGGAAATGTGTTTTCAGATTGCCAAATAAACTGCATCATAGCACACGTGCAACCTCCCAGCAGAAGTGGAATGTGGTTCTTAAAGAGACAGAGGCCRATTTCAAGGCGTTTAGAAGAGGAAGTGATGAGAAGATACGTTTATTTTCTATTTAAACATAAAAACAGCATTTTAATAACAACTAAAGGTGACATAGATACATAGATAGATTATTTATCCCCTCCTGAACTCATCTAAATCCTTCCAAGTCGTCCAACTCTTTTACCATTTTTGCCTGTGATCCCTCCCTTACTCTGATCCAAATGTTTCCGTTTCTTTATTTTTATACAGCTTGCATAAAAAGTTGTCTCCTATAGACTTGTCACAATGTGTCTGTATGTTGTTTTTTATTACATTTTAGACCAGACTAGTGTGTTATACACTGACTGGCACCTTTGTGTTAATTAATTTATTTATTTTGCAGTTTGGGTGTGCCCTTCATTTTCTCTACCTAAAGTGGCTGTATGTGTGTCTTGTCTGATAGGTGGTGAACCAGGTGGGACACTCTGAATGGCCCTTTGAAGCCAGCAGTCTGGACCAGTGAGTGACTGAGCCCTTCAGCACCTGCAGATGACACACCATCTTGCATGCTGCACAGAGAGCCAGCTGCCTAGTTTTGATATTCAGGTTTTATTGAGGTTTTAAATATTTGTTGGAGATTTGTGAATCTGCAACTTTGTAACACACTTTTTGTAAATAGTGAGTTAATGAGGGAGTTGTGCTTTGATTTTGAAAAATGGGCAGCACTGTTGACCCTGATTGTTTTGTGTTTTTCTCCTGTATGGAAAGTAGAGAGGAGAGTCCTGTGATTAAACAGAGATGAATTCCCGTGCTCCAAAGTTATTTGACTCTGTGGTTATCTCACTGGGCGGGTTTCCAGCCCTCCAACTGAAGGAGGTAAAAAAAATTATCCTTTTTGTTCCACCACCAATTTTTAGAAACGAGTACAGCACGATGTAACGTCAGCAGATTTCTGCCCGTGGATTAACTCGCTTGGATTGACTGACAGCAAATTTCTTCCTAGAGAGAGCTGCTTTTGTTTAATACGAGCGCGCGGCGCAATACAACAACATGGTGAAATAAAACTGCCTTTTTGGGAAAGGCAGAACTTGTAWACACTTCCTGGAGAGAGGTGAAGGAGATGAAGCTGAGCAGATCACGAGAGGTTTTCAACAAACTGTCCGCATGGCTACACAAGCACTTAGCTAAAC
>NW_013952994.1:59058-61893 GCF_001266775.1 Austrofundulus limnaeus | reverse complement strand
GTCTCTCTCTGTCTCTCTTTCTCTGTCTCTCTCTGTCTCTCTCTCCCTCCCTCCCTCCGCAGCGAAATCCAGGCTCTAGTGCTCCCGACACTTTAGCAGCTACGTTCTGCTTTGAAACGTTTCTTTAGGAACGAGCTATCACGCTAAAGCGAGAGTTGACTCCTCCCACACTAAGAAAACAGGAGGGAAGGGGTCAGCTGAGCTCCTGTGCAGCGGAGCACAGAGAGGGAGAGAGACGAAGTAAACCAACAAGCAGGAAAATGAAACTTATCGCCGTCTTTTTTTTACCGACCTCAAAAAAAGTTATCGTGCAATTAATTGATTTATTGTCTATCGCGACAGGCCTAGGTGTCACTTTACAAAATAAGATGCAGAAACTTCCACCTATATTTGGTGCAAAGACAAATTATTAATGGTTTTAACTTAACATGTTGGTCAAGTTCAAGTTTGAGTTTGACTCAGAAATAGTCATAAAACTGTATGAGTGTGTTTGTTTTATTTATTTATTTTTAAAGTACCGATTTAAATACCGTTTAGGAACCTTTTGAAAGTAGTGATTTAGCACCGGTATCGAAATAAACCCTTTCAATACCCAACACTACTGATGATGCACACAGAAATGGGTGCACTGATTCATGTATGTGTGATTAATGGCCAACCATGTGCTAAGTGGGTGAGGCTAAAGTGATCTCATCAAACTAAACATTAATGTGTTTATCACATCTCCTTGATGATGCACACAAAATATGGTGCAGATCTGATTGTGTATGTGTGATTTAGACCCAATCATGTGCAAAGTTGGTTGGGCTAAAGCTAAAGTAATCTTATCAAACTAACAAGTTAATGTGTTGAGCAGGTCTCCATGATGGTGCACACAGAATTTGGTGCAGATCGGATCATGTATGTGTGATTTATAGCTAACGGTGTGCAAACAGCGAGGCATCAGCATTCACCACTCTGCCACACCCACACCATCCCACCACCAGTCAGTGCTGAGAGAAACATACAGCATGTGAAGTCTGCATGTTCATAAATGTGGGGGGAGTTAGGCCGCACACCCCAAAAGTTGGACTGCATTCCTGTAGTGGGGTCGACCATAGTGAATTTGGTGCAGATAGGCTGAAATATATGGAATTTAGAGTCAAACGTATGTCAACAGCATGACAACAGTGTCTGATTTCGCTGCACCGCCATGACCACGCCTTTCACCAAAAAGTCTCTGTGCTTGAAAGCAAGTGAGATCAACTTATCTGTGTGACAGAATTTATTGCTGATTAGGTCAAGAGGGTCAGAGATGGAACTTTTCAAACTTCCAAGTTTCTGCGCGTAAGTTACAGCTTTCTGAAATTGTAACGGTCAGACAGACTGATGGACAGAGATCATTTCTAACCTCTAATTTACACTAAATGAGGCTCTGCTCCACTCTGCTGAAGTGCACAGTTCGCCGCCACTCGTTTGCACCCCAGTTTATACAGCGTCCGCTCTGCTCAGGTCTGCTCTGGTGCAAAACACAGAGGAGGTCCGAGCAGCATGGACAGGAAATGAATGGTTGCGTGATAAATCCAGTGATAAATGTGGAAGTGAGAACAAAAAACTTTATGGAAGACAGACTTCAAACATAACTGAAACTGCATCGCTGTTGTCTTTTTGAAACTTTTGATTTCAAAATAAATTGCACAAGTATTGTTTGTGTGTATGCGTATACTTTGCACGCTATATGTTGCCATCTGCTTCCCAAACAGAATGATACATTTTGACAGTATTTGTGTAGAAATATATCCATATACTTATTAATATAGCTGGGATTTCAACAAAATTTGCCTGCCTTTGGTGATTTATTTTGAAAATATGAATGTTGTGCTTGTTCCTTTTCCTGTTGGTGCGACATCTTTGTAGGTTGACTCTGGCACAGCTCCGGCGTTCGGCAAAAATAGGATCTAATTTTGGCGGATCGCCGTCCACTCATCGCCACCCTGTGCTACCATGCAGAGCCAATGCTTTCATTGATTATAATGGCTGCATATTTGCTGCGGAGGTCGGACCGCAGCGGAGCAGAACTGCATCTAGTGTAAATTAGGGGCAAGTCCCCCACGTCAGCAACAAGGGACAAAAAAAGAAACAAAGGAGCTGACATGACAGCAGCAAAAATCCTTAAAGGGGCAATATCATGTAAAATCAACTTTTTTGAGTTTTATATCATGTTATAATGTTATACTCTCATAAAAAAACATGCCCAAAGCCTTGCTTTGACTCATTCATGCATGTTTGAGAAATCCTGCAGTGTTTTTAGGAAGCCATGCTGAGGAGCAAAACAACAGGTGGGGACTAGAAACGCCCCTGGGACGTGTCTTTAAGTTAAACTTCCTAATGGCAGAGCGCACACCCTCCCCCCTCCCCACATACCCCGCCCATGACTCCTGCAGGTTCTTGCAATTACCTTCAGCTGCGGACCGCAGAACGGGGCGGGCTCGGATAATGGGCGAGGTCGAACATCCAATGGGCGTGGTCAAAGTTTTTAGGGAACATGGTTGGACGTAGTCAGATTGAGGGAAGAGTTGGACGGCAAGCAAAAAGCAGGTTACTTGGCTCTTGGGTGAAAGTGAAAGTGAAACTTAAACTGTCTACGGAGCTCCTAACATCAGTTCTCACTCAGTGAAGCTCTTTTCAAATTAAAAATACCTTTGAAGAGATGTATTTTCAGATGCCAAGTAAACTGCATCATAGCAGCCCCTCACCCCTCCCCTTGCAAGCGTGGCGCCCCGCAACAGAAGCGGAAGGAGGTTCTTAAAGAGACAGAGGCCAATTTCACGGCGTTTAGAAGAGGAAGTGATGAGA
>NW_013952994.1:57515-59015 GCF_001266775.1 Austrofundulus limnaeus | reverse complement strand
CAACTAAAGGTGACATAGATACTTTATTATGGTATAGTATTTAAATGTATGCCTGAAAAACACATAATATTGCCCCTTTAACAGAAAATTTCTAAAAACATTTACAAATCAAAACTTCACAAACACAAGGCCGTGGCAAACAGAGCACACACAATGAGGCACAAGACAAAGTGGCAGGGTTTTAAACAGACAATGCTGATGAGGCAAACAACAAACACCTGGGAGGAGAATGAGAAACAGGTATGAGTGGGAGGGGCAGGAGCTGAACTCCCATGAAGGGTGAGAACAATGGGGAAGTTAAAAGCCAGCAGTGGAGGTTTTTATATTTGGCGCTTACGTTGTTGTAGGTTTCTCCAAAAGGACATGTTTTTGCTTTAGGTTTTTGCACCTCTAGTAATGTATTTACTGAGAAAAATGGTGACGTGTTYAATACTTATTTTACCCGCTGTATGTTGTCAAGTTCATTTAACAGACACAAAGAAACTTGAACATTCTTAGAAGTATTAAGTACATTTTGTGTTCAACATTTTTTCCTGCAGAAACAAACCGGATACTTCAGCTCTGATTAAGAACTTTTTTCAAAAATGTTCGTCATGACGGAGAGGATCATCAAGCGACTGACTTAGAAAATCTCCAGTCAGTCTGCCTGGTGGCATTAATCGTATTAATCATCAAGTGCAACAAAATAATTGATTTTCTGGCGATTAATTGCACACGATACGATTATGCCCAACCCTACCAAGCATTCGTCTTTCAGTGATGGCAAGGTTATGAAGAAAGCATGAGGCTGAGGCTGCAGATGCACCTGACAGTTAAATCATGGCTGCCCTTAAAGATGTGCAGTTTATTTGCAATACCGGGACACAGTGATGACGATGATGAAAGTGGTGTGTGTGCGAGCAGGCATATTATTTATCCAACTTGTTCAATGTTTGATGTAACTCTGGAGGGACTTGAATGAGTCCTTCCATGAAGCAGCTCTGTTGTCCTGCATATTTTCATTGAAGTCTGAGTTATTTCTACACTACCCTCTCTGTCAAAAACGTTGTATATAACTCCATGATTCACAGGACAGCTCCCTGTTGGTTTTGACATGCTCTGCTTCTTCTCTGTAACATTGATGGCTGCACAACTAGCTACCTTAATAACTGTTGTTGCATTCAACATGCTCACTCACCATTTCTACCCTGCTATTGTAAAAAAAAAAAAGTCTGCATGCAACAATTTTTCTCTTTCATAAAATGCTAAAATCAGGGACAATTCTGTGGACAGCTATAGCCAGGGACAGGTTGTCTAAAATGGGGACTGTCATGGATATCAGAGATGTCTGATCATCCTAAGTTTTTACATATACTGCAGGTAAAATAAGTATTGAACACGTCACCATTTTTCTCAGTAAATATATTACTAGAGGTGCTAATGACATGAAGGGAGGTGTAAAAAGGCATGGAAAGCCAAGACACCAGCTGAACTCTCTCAGTAATTAGAAATCAAGCCTGC
>NW_013952994.1:51939-56425 GCF_001266775.1 Austrofundulus limnaeus | reverse complement strand
CTTGGGTTGTTACCGACATCTGGTGAAAATTTCATGTCATTAGCGCCTCTAGTAATATATTTACTGAAAAAAATGGTGACGTGTTCAATACTTATTTTACCCGCTGTATATAAGTTATCTCTCAAAAATTTATTTTCTCCTTTAAGGGTATAGCACCTTGCAGCTGCTGGACCCGGGGCACCTGTTCTTCATGTCTGTTGTTGTTTTTTTTGTCTGTAGATGTAAACACACGTCAGTGACCGCACACCTGCAAGAAGCACAGCTGAGGAGCATAAACCGTGTAAACTGTCTTTGACGCAGACAATGCCATAAATGCTCATAAAATAAAAAAAATAAAAAACACCTCAAGCAGGTGTATTTATGTTTTCAAACATAGCCATTTCCATCAACTTTTTTGAATGTGACACTTTAAAATGGACATAAAAAGGAAATAGAAACACAGCTAATGACAGAGTGCCACCGTAGTTCAGTTAATCCAATGACATCAGCTTCACACACACAATTATTCCTCTTTTGCGCATGTGTTGCAAGTGCATTTTTTAAATGAATAATCATCCTGCCACTAATCAAGAGCTTATATTTCCCATTTAAGTGCAGGAGTTCATGTCTTCACTCACAAAACTTGTTATGCTTGAACTCAAAACCTCTGCTCTTTCAAATATTCTCTGTTATCCCTCAAATCTTTCTTTTCTCACTAAGAGTTTCTCCTCACGCGCAAACGTTCTTTGCATGGATCAAAGCTGTGCTTTTATTTATAAGCCTAATCATTATTATTATCATTATTTATTATTATATATGTATGTATATGGAAAGATAAAAGGGTAATAGGCAATAGCGACCCATGGGACATCTATTCTTTATGTATATGGGTGTTGCTATCATCAAATTTAAAATTAACTTATTAAAAAATGAATTAAATAAAAAAGGATTTTGTTTCAACATTTGATATGTTTACTATTTTTCATTGTAAAACACAGGTTTGACATCATTTCTTATATTTCTTTCTTTCTTCTCTTATTTACATTTCACTCAACCAAACTTTTTCAGARTTAGAGTTGTGAATGACCAGGTGTCAAGAAATTTGTTAGTTGAATTGTCATAAAACTATTTAAGCACAAATTGAGGATGAGTGTTAAAAACCTTGTGGATCTCTATATTTTTTATGTAGTCATGATCAGTTCAAATGTTGGCTGCAATTTAAATTTTACGCATACAGCTAACACTAGATGTAAATGAGCAAAACTACTGTTAGCACATGCAGAAAAACTGAAGTGTCAATGCAGCTGCTGCTTTTAACGCTTCTTTAAACTTTTTCTAGTTGCTGAAAACCCTGTTTTTCAGCAGTGTTTGAGTTTCGCAGTACAAGGAGTGCAGAACAAGTGCAACAATGGGAACATAAAACAATGAGAAGCTTTAACTGCCTCTTGTTCGTCCTACTCTAAATTCTTGCTGTGTGACCGTCCCAGCCAGCCAAAGGACAAAAGAACAACTGTCTCTTTGCTGCCCAAAGCGACATCTCAGCACGCTCGCCTCCAACAGGCCCAAATATGATGGCCTACTGGCTCCAGCTGCAACACGAGGTCCTGTTCAATCCGGTTCTGTCTCCTACGTTGGCTCTCATGTGTCAGCAGCACTCAGTTTCTTGTCGGTGGGCTGACATGGAGATATGCAACGCACTTCAGAAGTATCAAAATGAAACASAACTCTCCGCTTCTGGACCTTAAGAGCAGAGAGGCTTCAGCAACACTCCGGCTGTGAAAGTCTGTGGAAGTTTTCAGAACATTCCTCCCTCTGGAGGAATAATGAGCAATTATGAGAATATTTCTAAAATGTCCTGTAACTGTGAGAAAATGTTCAGTACTGCTGGACAAGATTACGGTTACGGTTTTACCTCTTTACTTTGATGTGGCTCATTCCTTGTTTTTGCACATTTTGTTCTAGTCTCTTATGCCATGTCTACCATAAAGATGGAATGAAATAAAATCTACTAAAAGCCTCTTTTGGACATATAGAGTACATACAGTAAAGCAGGCTATTCAGCTGGAGGCTTGCGAGCACATCTAGGGCTACGTTCACACTGCAGGCAAATGCGACCCAAATCAGATTTTTTTATGACAGTCTGAACATTGTCATACTTTTTGCTAATCCGACCCATGCCTTTTCAGTATGTGATACTTAATTGGATACATATCTGATATTTTTCGAAGTGACAGCAGTCTGAACGGTCATGTCGCAGTCCATACAACTTTTTTCATCAATGAGGTGGGGGTGAAGGATCGATAAGACACTAACCTCAAGTCACGCTGTTTAAATCTGTAGCTCCATGTGTTTACAGCTCCAAAACACAAGTTCAGTTGTTTCGTCTTGCGTATCGATCCTAGTTACTCTGTCGATACTTTATTTCCAGCTCGTTGCTTCGTTCCAAAAATAAAGCTTCACTGGAGCATCCCGGTCAGAGGCAGGTTCAGATATAAACACTGAACTAAASAAGCATGTTAGATAATTATTTAATCAGCTCTATTTGAACAACAACTTGCTAAAAGTAGCATCCATGCTAACTCTGTAAACAAACAGCCAGCTAAATGTGACGTCACATCTTTTACTGTGCGTGTCACATCAGTGCCGTGTAGAGTTCACACTGGAGTCTGRTGGAGGTCATATTTAAAATGTAATGTGAACATTCACGACAAACAAATTAATTTTTTCAAAAAAATCAGAGTTGAGACTCTTGCAGTGTGAACGTAGCCTAGCTTGTGGTTAACTTCTATCTGGCCTGCCAGTGAGCCTCATAAATATGTTTAATTTTTTTAACTTCATCTAATTTTAAAATAATTTTAAATCAATTGTATTTTTTATGATTCAGTGCAACAAAAATAATCAAATCTAAACAGTAAATGATAATAATACTTGTAATTTTACATAATGCAGTGTTTCATCTACTATTATTAGGCAATGCTTCCCACCACCACCTGTCCCATTACCGGACGTCCGGTCCCTGAGATGCTGACTTTGAGTATAGGTCTCTGCATGCTCCATCCAAACTGACAAAATCGGCTCTCGTTGTTGCGGTTGCATGATGAAAATTGCATCTATCTTTTTCGCAGCTTCAAATCTGCCATTTTTTCTTGTCACAACCTGCTGGGAGAAGTTTTTACCCCGCTCTGCATAAGAACTTCCTGTGTGATTGGTCAGAAATTGGTGGCGTGTTTGTTTATGATGAAAGCTCTCAGACGCTGCATTTTGCTTCAACTACCCGCTTTCACACGAAAACGAAATGCCGAACAACAACATGGCCGCATGTCAACTGTTCTGCTTCGAACGGAGCATGTGGAGACTTTTACTGTGAAGCTGAACAGTTGAATAGCCCTGGTGTAATGCTAACCATTAGGTCAAAAATAAAAACGATGAGTAATTTAGTCATTACAATATTTTCAGAAGTTGTCTTACATGTTATGGTGTGTCTGGACCTTAAGTGATAAAAATGTCACACTGAGGTTTCTKAAGCGTCTCTCCAGATTACATAAAACAAATGGTACCTTTCACATTCACACTAAATGTTAGGCACTTCAAAAAGCTGCYGAGAGCATGGGTATAATAGGAGGAAACCTCCATGCATCCTTCATGTTCTTTATATTTGTTTCTAAAGTTATAAGCATTTGAGGACCAGTCTCATAACACTGTGTTGTCTTAGTTTTCAGGCATGTCAGATAATTATTCAATCATCTCTGATTGCGCAACGACTTAAGAAATCAACATTTTAACACAGAGCATCTATATCTACTTCTGTAGACGGCGTGCTGAATGTGACGTCACGTCTTCTTCTGCACTGCAAGTTGAATTAACAGCATTTAAATTAATTACAACTGACCCTTTGAGGGCAACCATAAYGCTCACGTGGCCCTCAGTGAAAATGAGTTTGACACCCCTGCTTGTGGTGCTCTCACCAGAGGGACAAGATACTAAATCTAATGTATCAAGTCAGGGTCCGACAAGACTTTATTTTTTTACCTGCCCTGTCAGGCAAGTGACAACAAATGTTAACCTCCCTGACATGAAAAGTTACCTGCCCGAAACAAAAATGTTCAAATTTTGATAAAATAAGAAAAACGTGTACTGTACTTTGTACTACAAAAATATTAACATGGTTATACAGAGTTATATAATATATGACATCTGATTAAACAGATGCAAACATTTTAGACTGAGTTACTAACAGTCAATTGTATTATCAAGAACATCTTAAAAGTGTTTCCTTAGTGTTTCCCAAAGTTGGGGTTGGGACCCAATGTGGGGTCCTGAAACATCAAGGTGGGGTCCTGACAGGATTTTCTACATTAATTACATTTTTGCCTTAGTTGTTACAAAGGAGTGAGGTTAGTATATTTAAAATGGATAAATGTAGTATTTTTTTTTTAATTGGAGAAAAAGAAGAAAAAAGAAAAAAGTGAAATGCATTGAGAAAGAGTGAAAAAGAGATTAGAAGATA
>NW_013952994.1:49769-51472 GCF_001266775.1 Austrofundulus limnaeus | reverse complement strand
ATGGGTCATGAAGCACCTTGGATAATCTCCAGAAATCAATTTAAAGGGTAATAAAATAATTGCTGATGTAATATTTTCCTTAAAATCATTATAAAACCACTAAATAAGTATAAATAAGTATTTATATTTGTGTACAAGCTGCTTAGATTGTCAAAAAAGTCTGTGTTTTTAGGGTTATTAACAAAGTTTGTGTACTCAGACCGGTAATATTTGGGGTCACAAGTTTTTGCCATGGATATTTTGTGGGTCAGAAGATAAAAAGTTTGGGAACCACTGCCCTAGAGTATTGGCCTTGGGGGTGGGGTTTATGAAAACAGAATGATCAACAGCAGCAGCTTTGTTTTAAATACAATTTACAGAACATGAAAAAGTCTGAAATTTGCATTAATTAAATCTTATATAGTGGATCTCATATTCAAAGATACATTTAAGATATCTTGAACTGGAGTCTCCATACAACATGATGTATAAATAACATTAGATTTATCAAGTCAGAATATAATTACAGATATCTTAAATAGGTATTTTGAATTGTCAAAATATATTAAGAGATGTCTATTTATTTGTTTCTTTCATTCTTAAAAACAAAACCATCTTTTTACAGCATTAAAAAAATCATACCCTGAAGTAAAAGGGTGCAGAGTGAAGTAAAAAAAAAAAAAAAACTTTTTATCATATTTGCCCCTTATTTTCAAAAATCAACTTCAACAAACAAACAATCTCAAGCAGGAAAGTTCTCCAAATTAAAAAAAAGTAAATAAAACTGCCCCGGGCAGTCGGGCAATAGGATTTGTCAAACCCTGTATGAAATGTTTAACAAACCACGATCCTGCTGTCTAAACTCTGACTGACAGCAGTCAATACAGAGCTACAAACCTGCAGTCCTTATACACAGCTAAAGAAAGGGGGGTATCTGAAGTGTACTAAAGGCAAAAACATGCTTCTTGGTGCTTTCTGCATCTGATCTGCTGTGACGTAAATTTCGTCATCTTTGTCAGCAAAAGACCCCCACCCCCCAGCAGACCAAAACCTGCAGCCTAGATGTGTGACCACTTTAACTGTGCACACAGCACTACGCTCCTTTTTTCATCTAAATTGGTGGAGCTAAAATTACAACAGACAAAAAAAAAAGGTCAGGTCAAACCCAGAGAGAAAAACAACACAGATGCTTGTTTTGAAGACATACTGTGTGAGGAGACCTGCTGCGTTCAATGTTTGGATGGTTTCTGTGTCAGGGACCACAAGAACACAAAAAACTGAAACCAGTGTTTGCTGAGAAATGACTCCAACTTTGTATCTTCTTTTTGTCTTTTGAACAGACAGTTAAAAAAATCAGCTTATCACCTGTGGTTGAAGTGAAAGCTAGACGCCGCAGTGCAGCTGAACCATCCACATTGTTACAGATGAAGTGTCTTCACCTTCTCCTGTCTTTCAGAACTGAACTCTGAGGGTTTGACGGGTGCTTTGTGCCCACATTGACACAAAGGACAGGTTTAACCCTATGATGGACAAACCATCACAGCCATCTCCTGTTACTCAGAATTAGGGGTGTAAGAAAATATTGATACACTGAAATATCGCGATATTTCATTTCCCAATACTGTATCGATATTCTAAAGCCTGTATCGATTTTTTTATTAAGGTTTAAAATGTCAACTTTCCTGCCAGCCGTTCATTTTTATGTTGTAGTTCAGCCTCTGACC
>NW_013952994.1:46293-48226 GCF_001266775.1 Austrofundulus limnaeus | reverse complement strand
TATCGTATCGTGACCCCTCTGTCATGATATGTATCGTATCGCCAAATTCTTGCCAATACACAGCCCTACTCAGAATTAAACTCAAAATGTCAGTTTGTTGTTTTTTTTTTTGGGAGGTAAAATGTTGTATTAGTGGAGTATGAAGGAGGTCCCACTTTAGGGTTGGGCGTAATCATATCGTGTGCAATTAATCGTCAGAAAAACATTAATCAATTATTTTTTGGCACTTGACGATTAATACAATTAATGCCAAGCTAAGTCCGCTCAATGCTCCTCTCCGCTTCAAATATGATGAACATTAAAAAAGGTTCTGTGATTTATTGAGGCTATAAGTTCTGTAATTTATTGAGGCTAGACATCAATTTAAAAATTGATGTCTAGCCTGAAGCCTGTAATTTTGACACAGTTTGGAAAAGATTTTTTACCAAATCTTTTCCACTAAATTGGTATTTGACTAAGACATAAGGGTGTCCAGGGACTCCAGGGGATTAATCGTCAAATTAATTGTTATCGGCTAAATACCAAAATTCATCGTGATTAATTTTTTTGCCAATATTGCCCGACCCTATCCGACTTACACATCTTTTCATTTCAATGTCAGGCTGTCACACTGCCAATTACAGTGCAACACTTTCTGAAGTCATAAAGCAATCAAAATTACATTTGTGATAAAATGCATATTTGAACATCAACAAAATAAATATTTGAATCAACAAAAATCAACAACTTAAAAAATATTTGAAGTGTCTTTTGTGTGTAGTGAGGAAACTAACCTGTTCATTACATACATGTAAGGGTGGAACTTCTCTCATTGCAGCTTAAATTTCATTAGCTAAGTTGCATTTAAATTTTATACATTTAAAAATAAAATTTTCGGTCAGTAATACATTTCCAAACTCAGTTAGCCTTCCTTGTTTTCCTGTTTTGTTTGTTGATGGCACAATAAATGCTGGGATACCTTCGGCCGCATAGGGTACTCAGATGCAGCCTACGTTTTATATGTTTTGTGGGCCGCACTTGTCAGCTGCATGAGAAGGAGCACACGAAATGGGACAGCCTACGGCGCGATGCAGTGATGTAACTGGCCTACAAATGTACACTATGTAGGTTGCAGCCACTGAATTGAGCTATAAGTATCTACACAACTTTTGCYACATTGAAAAGCAAAAATATTGTTGTCCACCTTCACCATTCAGCAGTGGGTGATAATCCTTTGTTGACTTGTGTTATCCTGCATATCAGATTCTGAAGCTACAGTAAAAGCACAAATAGGGCTGGGTAAAAAAATAATTTATTTTCCTATATCGATTCATATGGCATGAGATCAATTTTCTGCATGCCGTTAACCTCAGTAGTCCTGATAAAGGAGAGGCATGTTTATGTTTTGTGTCACTCCTGACTTGCCGTACGTTTATGTCGGGTTGACGTTTAGCGCTGTTAGCTTCCGACAACAAGTCGTTTGGGTCAAAACAAAGAAAACTAAGGAATCACTAACATTACCAGCAGTCTCTGTGGGACATAAAGATCAATCAATCAATCAATAACCTTTATTTAACCAGGCAGAAAACCCATTGAGATCAGGATGTCTTTTACAAAGGTGACCTGGTCAAGAGGTCTGCACGACACGTCACATAGTTTATCAGAGTTAATATTTATATTGCGGTTAAAGTAAAACAATTCAAAATACAACCGTTACAGACTAAAGTAATTCCCAAATTACGTCCGAGTGATATGCATTTCTTAAAAGTGAATAGTGAGACATTAAAGGCACAGTGTGTAGGATTTGTTGTTTTCAGCTACATCTAGTGGTTGAGTGGTTGAATCATCCTCCCTGGTCCTCCCTCCACCCCCACCCCCCGCTTCCAAACACAAAGGAGTTGCTATGGTGTCTCTCAGGTGTCAAAAACCTTTGATAATTCCAACCGCGATGTCT
>NW_013952994.1:45127-46269 GCF_001266775.1 Austrofundulus limnaeus | reverse complement strand
GGAAGAGGCAGAGTTAGAGGAAAAAAAAACGTTTTTGACGCCGCCACCGCAGTTTGTCCTTCATGAGCCTTCGTAGACGAGATGCCTGTAGTGGCGACCCGCGACCATGGAGATATAAACAGCTTTTTATAAGGTAAAAATAATAAAACAAGGTCTTTGTCTGCAATGATTAGACATGTTTTTTATTATTGTCATTAGTGATTATCTCAATTTCAGCTAAAATAATTGACAAAATCCTACACACTGTTCCTTTAATCAATCTAACACTTTTGATTACATAATCAAACAAAATAGTAAAAACTCAAAAACAAGAAGTCAGATGAGAAGATATCAGAGACCATGGCACAGAGGCAGTTCTAGGGGTGAGGCCACAAGAACATTGGCCCCAGCTGCAATCTGATTGGACCCCTGAAGTGCCCCTGTCCTGTCACACATCTGTCCTTTGCACAACAGCCATGATGGTGGATGCAGTTCCATGTCCAAACACTAGGTGGGGCTAATGAGTCAAATAAGAAAGTCTAGCATGAATCAAGCTTACAAAAGTCCTTCTCTTCTTAAGAATATTTGAACAATCCTGCAGAAAAAGTATTTTGACAAACGATGGCTGGATTTTCTCACACGCTGTGTGTTTGAGGGTATTTTGTCTATGTACAGAAACAATTCATGTAAAACTGGTAAGGAGAAATTACTGTGCACGCTTTTTAAAATTAAATTACATTACAAGTGTTTAAACATGCGTGACTGGTTAAATGTATACACCTTACAATAGTGGTTTGTGTGAAAGGATGTTGAACAAATACTTGACCCCTCTATGAATATTGTGGCCCCTTGGCCTTGACTGGCCCCATACTCAGAAAAATCCTAGATCTTCCACTGCCATGGCAACTTTTGTTCGCAAAGATTTACACCCAAACTATAGTGGAAAACTAAGGTTTTAGGTGGCTCGTTCAGGTGCTTGAACCAAAACTACTGTATGTAAACATCTGACTGAAACTGTTATCCCCAGGATATATAAATGTGTGAAAGATTACATTCTAACAAAATTGTTTAGCTTGGTTACCACTATTATTATTTCTACACTTTAAAAAATAATGTCAATGAAAAGTTACAGTGTTGGAATGTTGTCGTTTAAAGTGTATCTT
>NW_013952994.1:42297-43784 GCF_001266775.1 Austrofundulus limnaeus | reverse complement strand
TTACAGATTTGAACAAATATGCACAAAAACATCAAAATTAGCACAGAAACAGTACTATATAACATTTTAGACAAATTCTAGACAGTTTATCAGCTAAAAAAAAGTTAATTTTGGAGTAAGTTACTCTTTAAGTACATATTCACTTGCAATTCTTTTTTTTCCATTTAAAACCTTTGAAACTTGAGACCGTTTTGTTTGCAGTTCATATTTAAACTGTTACAAGTTCGCCCTGAAAGCCTATAGAGACGAGAAAAAAATGAAGTAAATTTGTATTTTGTAACCATTTTCAATATTTAAGAGCAGATTGAATCGAACTAAATCGTGATTGAGCGATAACAGATTGAATCAGAATTAACTGGATTTTAGGGAATTAGCCAGGATCCCCAGTCCTACAAAGTAAAACCTCAACGTGGGAAACTAATGACATGTTAACTAACAATTWAAAAAAAACATGATGTAGAGGTGACCTCAGGGTCTGAGTGTAATCCAGCCTGAGGTCTGCTGGAGGCTCCCTATGTGCGGAGCCCACCTTACTGAGTCTGGCTCTCATGGCGCAGACTGAGTCTGGCCCACAATGCAGCTGATCGGCACTGGTTTTAATAAATTGTTGACAAACTGCGAGCTGCTCACAAAGCAGGGTTACTMCCACCTTATTATCTGTAGCTACCCGGTGTTACGAAACCCCGACAAGGCCTGCATGGGCACTCACCCGGGACGGTCCTACAGACCCAGCTGACCGGTGCTGCTGTGACGTTAGCACAGCGGTGACATCGGCTTTAAAGTTGAAACAGACCGAAACTGCGCCATGCCTGCGGTCTTACCTCGGAATGCAGTTCGGGGAGGATCCGTCTATCTCCCACGTTGCGAACAGGTTCATGGGCACCGGTCGGTTCAGAGCCCCGCTGCCGGCTAAACTCAGCCGGCCGCTTCTCTCTGCCATGGTCTCGGATGCGGGTGGGACCGTCCGACGCCCAGAGCTGCACAGGTCGGGAGACAGGAAAACCGCGCGCTTCGCCCGTGTTATATGTTCCTTTACGTCTGTGTTTCTGCTGAGAAACAGCCGTCACGCGTCCTCGCTCGCGCAGTGACTGTTCCCGGGGGTGGACAATGTCATTTTACCGTCCGTCTGGAGCCAGGCGGGTCCATGGGGGGTCCTCTGTGCCATGGAGGTAACGCATCACGACAGCAGGACTGAGCGGACCAACCGCTAAGTTGTTGTGCCAACCACGTTGCTCCGTGTGTATGACGGATGGTTAGTGCCCACAGAGGCAGCACTATGAGTATAGGTGGGTATGACGGATGGTTAGTGCCCACAGAGGCAGCACTATGGCTGTGTCCAAAACGGCAGGACGGGTCCTCCGAAGGTCGAATTTGTCGGCCGCATACGTCACAGCGCCGCGACGAAGGACGTCCAAAACGGAAGACTCCTCTGATGCAGCCGACAAATATGTCCTTCCTTTTCCCTGAATCGAAGAACTGGTCCAATG
>NW_013952994.1:33970-36272 GCF_001266775.1 Austrofundulus limnaeus | reverse complement strand
TAATATTGTATGTCACAGGTCTGTGGGACAGCAAAGAACCTGGAACCCAAACGTCTAAGCCAGATAAATTTCAAACATCACAAGGAAGAGCATCATTTCAACTCTAACTCCAGGGCTTTAACGACAGAAGTACTCCCAAACACACCTCATCATCTTTCATACAAAGACTTCATAGATGGTGTTAGCAAAGCACAAATTCRGCCACTTTTCCTTCTCCAGAAAACACTAATTGGAAAGTGACATGATGATGTACTGAAAACAATGAATGTAAGAATTTATGTACTTTATTACTCCTTGATAAACAATAAAAAAGTGTCAAATTACATTTATGGTTTTGATAAAATCATTTTTACCTAAAATGCAAAATTATACATGTTCAATAGCTTTCTCTGTATGTGGAATGCATTGCCTTCATAAAATGTTAGCAACAGAAGATAAAAAATGGAAGCAATCAAATCAAATACATTTATCACATACATAAAGTTCAACATGCAGTGAAATGTTTTTAAGACAAAAATTGAAGTTTAAAAGTACACAGAACACAGTAAAAATCCTGATTTTTTTTTTTTGTAAAATGAAATGCAACCTCATCACACTGAGTCATCTTGTCCTGCACGTCCTTTCTGCAAGATGTGTGGAAGTATGTGTGATCCTATTGTGAAGGGTCCTCCCACTGGGTGTGTACTGAGTTCAGGTGTGGTGCAGAGGGTGGTGTGAAGACGCGTGCATCAGGAGGTGGTGTGGAGATGCTGGCCTTGTCTGGGGCAACTGGAGATGAATCCACAGTGCAGTCTGGAAAACATCAACAACATTAAAATGTACACAGTCTTTGCGTAGTAGAAACAGTAAAGTGTCACTTACTTTTGTAATTTTTGTTTAACATCGTGAGGAAAAGTTTCTCATTCAACACTCTCACACATCACATGCCCTTGTGACACAACTTTGAATAAGGGAGTCATAATTAAATATGGATGATTTTGATTTATTGAAATCAAGTTGGCATACTAAAAGTGACTAATGTGGTAAGACTWAGGGTTTCAGGAGTTCTGATAGGCTTTGCTGTGCCTTCTCCCTTCTTCAGCTTGGGTACATTTCCTTGAAAAATAAAACTTAACCAGGCACTTTGAAGAAGCTCTGACGCTGGTAGTCTTTTCAGATAATAATGTAGGTTTACACACCCCAGAACCGAACATTTTGACTTCTGAACTTGCTTATTCAGCATGACGCTATGAACTACAAAATCACACAGCGAGGAAAAAAATGGCAGACTATGAAATCCAGTTGGCCGGAAATACATTACCGTAAATGGTAGTTCCGAAGAAAAAAATGTGACGAAATAAACAATGAGATGAAATAAGCAACAGCAGATTTTGAACAAAATGAAAAATTTGACACATAAAATAATATAAAAATATATTTGCACTAACTGGACAGAATAAATTAAAGTTTTCTACACTCCTAGACACTATAATTGCACAAAAAATAGTTTATAAATGCAAAAAAATGCATTTAGCATGATATGTCTCCTTTAAGTGCCCAGATCACTTTTTATTTAAAGTGTCCCCGTTACCCATAGTTGCACTTGTGTATTAAAAAGCGTAAATTATACTACCAGTGTACATTCAAGCAGTTAGTTTTCTCAGTTCTAAACACTATTTTTATTTATTTTTTTATTTTTTCATTTACTCAAATAAAATGTCTGTGATGGACTTGCGACCTGTCCAGGAAGTACCCCGCCCCTCGCACTGTGACTGCTGGATATGGGCACCAGTGACCCACGCGACCCTGAAAGGAAGAAGCGTGTACAGAAAATGGATGGATCAAACAAAATGAATATTATGATAACGAACCAATATTGACTTGAAAGTTCTCTCTGCCCTGCATACACTGTGTAGAGAACCGTTTGCGTACACATACCCAAAACAACATAGAATTCCTTTTGCACACAAGCGCCATTTGAACCATCTAATCTCCATTTTTTCCAACGTTATCTTTAATACATAATGTGTCCAAAACCACTTTAGATCTGGTGATGGGGCCAGCATCAGTTACCATGAAGATCATTCAAAAAGAGCTTACTTTTGGATTCGACAAACGGCCTGTTAGAATGATTAAACAGTTGCCCAGCTCTCTGACTTTTCTCTGTTCTTGTGTGTTTTTAATCCACATACAAAACAAAGTTAAGATATAAGGAGTCATTCATAATTCTCAACATTTTCATGAGTGTACAAAACATACACTTTTAGGAGACCCTCCTTCCACACACACACGCGCGCACACACACACACACACACACACACAC
>NW_013952994.1:26630-33177 GCF_001266775.1 Austrofundulus limnaeus | reverse complement strand
GGGGCAGATATTATAAGAATTTATTTTCTTCTTTCTGCTCCCTTTCATTTTACTTGTGATTTGTTTTGTTTTTAGATGAAATGAATTTAGTAGATCTGGGTCCTTGATCCAGCTTCATATCAACATGGGAGAAAAAAAAMCTTACAGAGCTTTGGCTCATGTGGTGACATGAATATTGCTACCACTGCTTGCGGGACTGAACAACAAACAGGTTTATATTGATTATGAGCGACACAGCAACTTTGTAGGCTAGTTAGTTTCAAAAACGACAAAAGGATAGCTAAATCTTAGTTCATTATGTTTCAATGTGTCACGACTCGCTTAATTTCTGAAAGCTTCACCTGTGATTTAGGGACTGATCCGTTCGTTGTTTTCATTGAACACTTTGTAAAGATTTGACGGCAGCTTCAAACTCTGTGCCATGATAGGACAGATTTTGATCTTGTGTAGGAATGTTAATGCAACTGAGGAAGATCAGGTGATACAATACTATCCATAATTCAACGAACATGAGAACAATCAGGTGAGTACATCCTCTTATAAAAAATGTTTTCATTTCTGATTGTGATGATTGGTTTTTGTGTTCACCTTCTGCTTGGTTCCTGCTCCTAATTGCACCACCTGCATGCAATCTTCCTGATGACATCCTGGGTTTTAAAAGTGTCTCCAGACGGACGAGTATTCGCTGATGCATTACACCGTTTTTGGTAGTGCCTAAGCCAACTATAGTTATTGAAAGTTTACGATTAATGTTACTTACCTGAATTTTTTTTGCTCTTCAAGGAAACCTTCGTCATTGCACCGTCTGGAGTTTTTAGTCTGCCCAGGATCATCATCAAAAGGAACCAAGGAAGATTTTATGGTCTTGCCACTCTGCCTGAAGAAACCATTTTATCTCACAAAAGAAACCTCACCTCAAAGCCTACTCACTCTTCAGAAACCTGTAAGAAAGAATTTTCATTATCTAAAGACATTTATCATTCATGATCCAATCCATATTGAAGAAGACTCACCTGGACTCTTCCCCTTTTTTCAGATCTGGACTTGTACATTTTTCCCAGCACCTGTAAATAAAATCACTTTTTTCATTCGCCTCCTGTGTTTGGTTGGTCAGTTCCACTCATTTGCCTGACTTTCTGAGTTCATGTCACTGATGGGTCTGATGTTATTCCTGAACCAGCTGTGGTAACAACAGAGATGTAGATATTGGTTATCACAATCAACAAGCCAACAATTTTCTGTTTATATTCCCTTGTTGATGAAATTTTGCATCTCAAATTGAACAAAAGTTCAGCGGTGTGATAAGTTCATATATGGCTTGTAAAGACATTTGTTCTCTAATTTCTGTTTTGTAGCATATAAAGAATCTAAATACACAATGCTCTCAGATTATCTTGCTAGTTTCTTTTGAACAATCTCCAACAGTAAGCTAAACATTAGCTAGCTAGCACCGTGTTCTTTCACACCAACATCATTTAGTATTAGATGGAGTGGTTAGCCCTGATGCCTCACATCTAGAAGGTCCTGTGTTTGATCCCCATTTGGATCCAGGGTTTTTCTGCGTGGAGCTTGCACATTCTTCTCATACTTGTGTGGGTTTTCTTGGTACTTGGATTTCCTCCCACAGACAAAAAAAAATAGCATGTTAGGTTGCCTTCAGACCCAGGCTTCTCTTACAAAAGAGATCTG
Organism: Austrofundulus limnaeus; assembly: GCF_001266775.1. Taxonomy (NCBI): domain Eukaryota; kingdom Metazoa; phylum Chordata; class Actinopteri; order Cyprinodontiformes; family Rivulidae; genus Austrofundulus; species Austrofundulus limnaeus. The sequence continues at coordinate 31,488 of NW_013952994.1, read as the reverse complement.
TGATCTCAATGGGATTTGCCTGGTTTCAGGATAGTTAACAATATTCATATTTTTTGAAAGAGGGTTTCATAAACCTAAATAACAAACACCAGGAACTCGTTTGGCGAAGCCATTTGTCGTGCCTGGAAAAAGATCTTTTTGCCATACTTTGTGCTCTTTGACTGCTGTCACAATGGATGAGTTGTTGAGTGGTTAGGGGAGTCATCCTCCAATGAGAGAGTTGGGTGTTTGATTCCCCCATTAAAGTCAAAATGTCCTTGGGCAAGACACCACTGAACCCCCACTGCCTCTGATGTGTGTCCCATCAGTGTATGAGTGTGATTTAAAGCACTGATTAGTCTTCAGATTAGCTTTGTAGAGAGATTTAGTGAGAAAGTGTAAATGAGAGCACATCACTGTAAGAGACAGTCTATACCAGGGGTCCCCAAACTTTTTCCTGTAAGGGCCACATAACTTTTCCCTTCTCTGGTGGGGGGCCGGAGTCAGTTTGTAACAGAAAAAGTGTGACTATTGCAGAAGTGCCTAAATGTACAAATTTATTTTTTTCCAGAAAGCACAATCAAATAACCCTCTCTGGGTTCTTCACAGKATGTATTCTGCTGAGCTAACAGTCCACTTTTTAGCTTTGAGAGTTTGTTTGCTCGCATTTGGCCTTGCAAGTTATCATACTTGTCTTTGTGATGGGATTCATAGTGTCGCCACAGATTATATTCTTTGAATATCGCCACCGCCTCTTGACAGATGAACAAAAAAGTAATCGTTTGTCCACTGCAGCTTAAATGCCCTGCATTCTGAATCAATTTTTCTCTTACCTAATCTTTTCGCCATTATTCCGCTCTCTCTTTGAGAGGGGCGGGTTTAGGATTTTTTTGGGGGGTTGCCAGATAGGGGCACAGACCGCAGAAGGGTGGAACAGAATGTCACGTTATGTGTGTTTATGTATGAAACAGTTACTAACTATTAATAGTTAATAATGAAAAAGTTCATAACTAAGGAACATTTTATTGCAAAAGTCCAACTTTATAATCAAATATAAATACACACATATGAAAACAAAACTAAATGCTCTCTGGTATTGTTCTGGGGGCCGGACCAAGTGGGGAGGTGGGCCGGATCCGGCCCGCGGGCCGTAGTTTGGGGACCACTGGTCTATACAGACAGTATGAAGCACTTTGAGTAACCTGGCTGAATAGAAAGGTGCTATAAGTACAATCTATTTACCACAAGGTACTACCAAGTGACAGGTCACCTTAAAATTGACTGAACTATCCTTTTAATGTTAATATATTAAAACTGTCTAACTTGTATGAAATATGCTTAACTGTTTTAAACCATTGCCAGGAAATAATTTATTACTGTTCATGAATATTTTCGTTTACTGGCAGTAATCATTTGTTTCAGATCAGCTTGTGTGCAAGAGAGCAGCCAAGCAAACTGCAAATCACCTGGAAACTCTTGTTCTGAGGGTTTTTCATTTGCAGTGCAGTTCATTAAGCTCACTCACAACACAAAAACGTGCTGCCACCATGTGGAAATCATGATCAGGGTGGTCTGAAAGTTCAATGAATTCCTTTGTGACCAAGTCTGAACAACTAAGATTGATTTTCGCAGTATTAATATTTGTTGGAGACTGTTATTTGTCTACAATTATGATTTAATGGCAAAGTGATGCATCGCCAAAGAACTAAAAAATAAGATCTTTGTTTTTAATTTCTCACACCACCCTGATTGTCTTTCTTTGTCTTACTGTTATATCAGTGTTTCTAATAATACATATTTTTCTAACAGAGCAGTATGCAAGGAATCTCTGCAGCTCTTCCTGTTTGGAGGTTTTCTGGATACTCTGCAAATCCTGACATGATTAAATGGGTCTGAAGAGTGAATCCTGCATTTTGAAGCTAAATTATCCGTGTGCATGAAATACTCATATTGGGATTGTATTTGTCSCTGAGCAGACTTCCATTGAGTCTGACTTCCATCAGACTCGATCTCCAATACTCCTTTAATTTCAGGTGAAGTTATTTCCTATCCAGTGTTGGCATTTTTGTTTAAACCAAAGAATAAGTTATTGTGGCTTTAATACAGCAAGACACTTGACTATTTCGTACAATTTAAATGTTTTTATTTTATGTCTAATTATATTTTAATTTATATGTTTTGACTGTTATGGTTTACTGTGTTCAGTTATATATATTTACTGTTCATTGTTTATGTGTAGCACTTTGGGCAACAGCAGTTTTAAAATGTGCTATTTGAATAAATTTGATTTAATAACAGGCTACGAGCAAAAGTATATTTTATCAGAGATGTCAAGTAAAGCAAAATACTGTGTTACTTTACTTAAGTAGAACTGTTTATACTTTACCGGAGTAATTTTTTTATATATATTCATTTTATTTTATTTAAAAAAATATTCATTTCATTTAAAAACAAAACAAATGCTATACATACAACAAATAATAATACAAAACACTAATAAAATGAAAGCTAGCAGAAAGAAGACATTTTTTATTAATATCTGCCCCTTTTTAAAAAAAATCAAACAACAATAACCTTCAAATAACAAAACATAACAAAAATGTCAACTCCTTCTCGAACAACAGTTCTTATGAATGCACATTATACAAATTCATGTTTCTTCAACAATCTAACTTTTATCATTCTCTTAAATAAACGTACTGAGCCAGCATTTTTATAATCACTTTCCAGATTATTCCAGTCTTATTCCTTGGACTAAAGTACATCTGTCCTTCAAATTTGTTAGAATTTTTGGATTTACAAACACCTCTGTACCATTAAGGTTATAATTATTTACTCTCTTAACAAAATTTAATTGAATATTTAGAGGTAATAAATTTTTTGAGCTTTATACATAACCTGCAAAATATTATGATCAACCAACTCATAAAATTTCAACTGAAAAATTAATATATTTGATGGGTGACTGTAATGTTTTCTGGTGATAACTCTTACAGCTCTTTTCTGTAAAATAAAGATGGGATTTGTAATTGTTTTACATGCTTTCCCCCAGACTTCAATACAGTAAATCAAGTGTGGAACAATTATTGCATTTTATAATGTAAACAAAGCTTTGTCATTAAATAAAGTCCCTTACTTTATACAACACTGCAATGGATTTGGCTATTTTTGTTCTTAAGTGATTTATGTGAGATTTCCATGTCAGCTTTTCATCAATAATAACACCCACAAACTCAAACCTCATTGACTCTACAGATCTCAACACCATCAACTCGAAAAGGAAAATCAATAGCTTTATTACTGAACATCATATAATTAGTTTTATTCAAATTTAATGATAATTTATTTAGTTTAAACCAAGTTTGTATTTTAACAAATTCTGTTTGCATCATCCCCATCATTCATTTGTTTACAAACACTGGACATGATCGCTCCTCTGAAATGCCACTAAATTAACACCCAAGCCTTGGCTGAATCACGTTACACGCACTGCTAGGCATGAGTGCAGGAGAGCAGAGTGCAGGTGGAAAAAGGACAGACTGCAGGTTTCTTTTTGTATTTTTAAAGAGAGCCTGTTGTGTTACCAAAGAACTGTGAAATATGAGAAGAACAAATATCTCTCAGACATAATTGCTTTCAACTGTAACAACCCCAGTGTTCTGTTCAAAACTATTGACTCTGTTCTTAATGCTCCTAAGTTTGTTGGTTCTGATGCCTCCAGTGAAACCTGTGAAAGTTTTCTTCACTTCTTCACTGACAAAATTGTGTCAACTAGATCCATTATTTCTCAGCCTCCCTATGACTCTTCTCTTCCTTTACACTACTCATCTGTTTTTCATCAGTTCAAGACGGTATCCTTTTCTTTTTTGAAGGAAACAGTTGGTCATTTGAGGCCCTCTGGTTCCCCTTTAGACCCATTCCACCTTGTTTGTTTAAGGAGGTTCTTGCAACCATTGGACCAAGTGTACTACAGATAATCAATACTAGTCTTCCATCAGGTACAGTACCTGACGTTTTTAAGCATGCATTTGTACGTCCTCTACTTTAAAAAAAACAGGTCTCGATCTATCTCTCTGCTCCAACTTTAAGCCTATCTCCAATCTTTCATTTATTTCTAAAATTTTAGAGAAGGTTGTCTACAACCAGTTGTTACCATTTTTAGGCAACAATGGTATCACTGAGCCATTTCAGTCTGGCTTTAAACCCCTCCACAGTACAGAAAGTGCGCTTTTAAGAGTTACAAACGATATATTTTTGTCAACAGACTCTGGTAAGTTTGTTTTAGTGCTTTTAGATTTATCCACTGCATTTGAATATCATATAATTAGTTTTATTCAAATTTAATGATGATTTATTTAGTTTAAACCAAGTTTAAACTACAGGATTTTAATCCCTCGTCTTGAGCACTGTGTGGGCATTAGGGGTGTCGCCCTCAATTGATTTCGGTCCTACTTGTCTAATAGGAGTTTTTGTGTAAAGATTGACAATCTGTGTCCTCCACAGCTCCCCTTCCACATGGGGTGCCCCAGGGGTCAATATTTGGCCCTCATTTTTTTTTACCCTTTACCTACTTCCACTTGGCTCTGTCTTAGGAAGCATGGTATATCATTTCACTGTTATGCTGATGACTGTCAGATCTATTTTCCCTTTGCACAAAACAACATAGTCCAACTCATACACTGCCTTAATGATATAAAAGCATGGTTCTCTCTTAACTACCTTAGTCTAAATGAAAATAAGACTGAAGTTATGTTGTTTGGACCGAGTGGCTCCTCCTCCCCCAATGTAGACCTTGGCTCACTGTCACTCCATCTCAGGGACTGTGTCACCAATTTGGGGGTGAAGTTTGAGTGTGATTTTAAATTTGACAAACAGATCA
>NW_013952994.1:23190-24671 GCF_001266775.1 Austrofundulus limnaeus | reverse complement strand
AAAATATATATATTTTTGACATATTTGTTAAAACTGTCACTATGTCCTGACAGATCAATATTAGACAGATAACCTCTGGAAAAAAAAAGGAAAAAAAAAACTCCTCTGGCTCCTCCCGGTGGTCCTTCTGCCCTGTTAAAATCTCTCCGACCCGGAGACCGAACAGCCAATCAAAAGTGAGGTTTGTCTCATGCTGTTCTTAYCCACCCAGCTTCCTTAGCTGAGTCTGACCACTGCACAAAGCCTTCTCCAGCACATCCCAAAGATTCTCAATGGACTCTGTGGAGCCAATCCATGGGTGAAAATGATGTCTCATGCTCCCTGAACCACTCTGTCACAATTTCAGATGAATCCTTGTTTCGTCATCTTGGAATATGCTCGAGCCATCAGGGAAGAAACAATCCATTGATGGAATAACCTGGTCATTCAGTATATTCAGGTTAGCTGACCTCATTCTTTGAGCACATACTGTTGCTGAACTTTGACCTGACCAACTGCAGCAACCCTAGATCATAGCACTGTCCCCACAGGCTTGTACAGTAGGCACTAGGCATGATGGGTGCAACACTACACCTGCCTCTCTTCTAATGCACCCATCACTCTTAAACATGGTTAATCCGGACTCATCAGACCACATAACCTTCTTCCATTGCTCCAGAGTCCAATCTTTATGCTCCCTAGCAAATTGAAGCCTTTTTTCCAGTTAGCCAATGATTTGACCCTTCTCAGACTGACATCWTTTCCATGACCACAGGATGTGTCTTTCGATGTAGTTAAGAAATAAGAAGCAACTCATCGCACCAGTTGGGGTTAAACAACTTGCTGCCAGCTGAAAGAGAATCACTCATGTAGAAATTATCCAATAGGAGGCTTGTTCAGTTAAATCCAGGTGTCGACTTTTTGTTTGGGCAGGTATAAACTATTTATTTATTATTTGGGCAAGTGAGCAGCGCTATGTGACCCTTTGTCAACAAAAAGTTGTGTTAAACATCATGTGTTAATCATTTAAGTTGCCCATCCCTGATTCAGCTCAATTGGGAATAATGTGATGACATTTATTTTTTGAACTTTTCATCCATCCATCCATTTTCTTCCGCCTATCCGGGGTCGGGTCGCGGGGGCAGCAGCTTCAGAAGGGAGGCCCAGACCTCCCTAGATAAATTAGAAATAAACATTTGAACCGTTTCTTCTTATTAAACAGTAAGAAAATGAATAACAGTTTAGCAGTCACAGAGGCAAAAAAGGAAAAAAATAAACTGTCACAAAAATGTAAAAGATGCCTAATTTCAGTTATTAAATCTGAAGGCAATAATATCTGTAGGTTAAATATGAAAGTAGCAGTCCATTTATAAGAAACAATAATCTAAAAAAAACAAGTAAAATGACAGGAGGACTCTAACCCAAACTGATGATTAATATTTTTATAATTAATACATTGAAGAAATTTATAGTTATTACAGGTTAGTACTGATGTTAGAAGC
>NW_013952994.1:20064-22531 GCF_001266775.1 Austrofundulus limnaeus | reverse complement strand
ACTTACTGCCGGCAATGCGGACCAGACTCTGACACCGGTCGTACAAGGACCTGACAGCCCGTATCAAATGGCCCGGTACCCCATACTCCCGGATACTCTATTCAATTTAATTTATTTAGAAATCGTGCTAGAATTTCATTAACATCTCTTTAATAACCTTTGAAAACTGTTAGCTTACTTTTTCAGTTCTCGCCTTCATGTTCTTTTAGCTAGTTCCAGCTTTTCTCTATGGATTTGAAGTTAGCCACTTTTTTGCAGCTTTTAGTTTTTGTTCAGCTTCTTTTGGTTTTACTATTTTAACTACCATTCTGCTGATTTTAGCTTTAGCATGTTTTGCAAAAAGTGGAATTTGTTGCTTATTTTAAATATAGTTTTGTTCATTTTGCCCATTTTAGCTACTGTTCTACTCATTTTAACCAACTCAGGGATAGCTTCAACAAATTTTAGCATTCAAGACTAAGCAGTCGCATGCATTTTAATTTGTCAAAAGTTCCTTTTTTTTGCAACATTTCACATATACCCGAGTCTAAATTTGACAGGGCAAATAATATGGAATATATCATCAACCCCTTTATTGACCCAGATAAAAAATAAATAAACATTGTGATCAAGATCTCTTTTCCAAGGGTCAAAAACGATTCACAATATGGACAGTGTAATACCCCCTCAAAACATTTTTGATTTCAGAATGACAACTCAAAATAAATGCAACACACAGACCTACCAGAACACCTCAATACAAACACATCAGAGGACAATAGTAGACTGGCTCATAAAGCACAACTAGAATATATCATTTATATAATTGTATAACGGTTGGCAAATAAAACGTTTAGTACAGAAAGTGTTAGACCTCAGCTGTCTGATTATTTGTTTTGTTCTTTTGGCTTTAATTTCTATAGTGACAGATCAAAAATAAATTCAAATTTCAAACACTTGTCATCGCTTTCAAACATTTAAGTCATCACTTAAAATATAAATCTAAAAATACTTTAMAGTGAACTTGGGTTTTATTGATACTCATTTATACGTCACACTGTACACATGGAAAGGTTTGAGTTTAAATATTGTGTTTTATTCAGAAGTTCATCCTTTAAACACACATTCACGATTTTAAACAAGAGAAAAAAGTAGCCTTTTTATTAGTAACAAATTAATAAAGATTTACAGACAATCTTGTATCAGATTTAGCCCTACAGGCAAGAAATTAAGTTTATAGAGCCATTTACAAAAAATCCTCGACTAAAATAAGACATTTTGTAAAAAATAAATTTCAGACTTTCAAGGACAATGATGATGATAAAGAAAACAAGTTCAAATACCAAATTAAATGTACTGAATGTAAATCACACACAGGGCTAATCAGACAATTCAACATAAAAAAAACTTTAAATGAGAATAAAACTGAACTTGAATCATGGATAGAAATGTATTTGATAAGACGATTTACAGTATTTTTTATCAAAACCTGGGAAAGCACAAAGTAGAAAGAATGATTAAAAAAATAAACAGTATCGCTACTAAAACAAAAGGAGCCAAAGAATTTTTGTTTTTTCTTTTTTACTTTCACCGAATTTAACTTCTGTGGAAAGAATTATTACAAGAATTACAAAGAAATGGATCTCACTTAAACTTTCAAACATTTACTGATGATCAAAGTTTTTGTCTTTTTTTCCACGACAAAGACTGTTCATCCCATCATGAAAAACAAATCCCGTATAAACAATCAGACCAAGAAAGAGGAAGTAGAACTCTACATTCTGACCTTCAGGTGCAGCTAACTTAGTGTTTACTGTCAGCTGAGGCAGAGCGGGAGCGAGATCTTGAATGAGAACGGGATCTGGAACCAGACAAATTATTTGGAGCAGGGGCAGGGGCAGGTGAACGAGACTTTGAGCGGGACTTGGAACGGGACTTTGAGCGGGACTTGGAACGGGACTTGGAACGGGACTTGGAACGGGACTTTGAGCGGGACTTGGAACGGGACTTTGAGCGGGATTTGGAGCGAAACTTGGAGCGGGATTTGGAGTGAGACTTTGAGCGAGACTTGGAGCGGGATTTGGAGCGAGACTTGGATCTGGACATGGATCTGGCAGGGGGCTTGGCCCCTCCTGATGATTTCCTCCTTTCTGGGGTGCGGCTCACAGATCTGGAGCTGCTTCTAGAGCGACTGCGGCTCCTTGAGCGACTCCTGGAGCGAGAATAGCTGCGGGAGCTACTCCTGTTGCAATAAAATAAAAATTTAAAAAAGGTATTAGAAAACAGCAAAAACTAACAATTTAAAAAGTGTTCCATAAAAATCAGGCTTCCTACACATTTTTTTAGGGGTGTCCCGATACCAATACCAGTATCGGTATCGAGTCCGATACCAGCATCAAGTGCTCGTACTCGTAAAAGCCGGTCGATACTCTTAACCGATACCGCTTTTGTCCCCTCCTGTGCTGCGCTGCACAAAGGGTAAACAACA
>NW_013952994.1:10256-18737 GCF_001266775.1 Austrofundulus limnaeus | reverse complement strand
GGCTGTTACTGTGCTTAGTAATATATTTTATAATAACAATAATAATCCACATGAACCCCGCTACTTGGTATCGGTAAGTACCTAAACTGAAGTACTCGTACTTGTACTCAGTCTTGAAAAAACTGGTATCGGGACACCCCTACATTTTTTCATTAGGAAATCCCATCATTTTCCAGAGTATAATTTTAAGAATGTTGTTGTTCTTTTTACTATTTTTACATCAGAACATCTGTAAATTTAATTCAACGTTTGTACAGTGATCCATTTGTTTTACAGTGCCTCTGAAATCAAAATTTTGTGATAAAGGTGATAAAGATACATTATTGTAAGGATAACATTACTGACACTAAATAAAAATGATGCCAATAAACAATTAAGATATGGTCACAAATGTCACAGAAAAGGACCCCTCAGACTGATCTATTGTGGCAACAAAAGGGAACGCCTGCATGTAAACAGCAGTTGCAAAAAGCCGCTTTGATCTAAACAGTTCTTAACTTATCTAAAAGAGAGAAGTATTGCTGCAACCACCAGCAATACACCGTTTTACCATATTAAAAAGAGACATATGCTTTTAAATCCTCTTTTTTACATCAGTTTCATTAAATAATTCAGTTGGGTTTATACAAAGTGGAACTGCAATGCTTTGGTCTGAATTCCTCTTTAACCCTCTGAGGTCCAAACCTGTTCCAGAGCAGACATCAAACATGACACATTTAAGGGCTAATGCAACAAAAATTACAGCACACTTGAGTGCTCAATTCATCTAGGTTGGACAGCACAGACTTCAAACTATATAAAAAGTGTTTTTATATTGTTTTTGTTTAGTTACTTAAAAATAGAACCAGATTTATGATAAATCATTTTCGCCATAATTTTGTGAGTATTTTCTTATGGAATTTGCTGCGCATTCAGTGAACGTTTGGTGACCAGGAAGTGCTTGAGTTCAACATGACACCCATTTTTCTGATTTCCTGAAATGAACCCCATTTCTAAAGCAACCAATAAAAAAAGTTTGTCTATATGCTTGTGGAGAACGTGTGTGTTTTGGAGACAGGAGAACGGAGTGTAGTCAACATTTTGGKTGGGCTGAAAAAAATGATACCAAACAAGGCAAGGTAAATAGGTTTTAAGATGAAAATATCAGGGTAAATTAAAAATTAGCCAAAATGGCCATTTAGACCCCAGACCTTAGAGGGTTAATGTAACTCCACAAGCCCCTCCTTCACCCCTTTTCTGATCTGTGTCTCAAACCAACTCGTTTTGAGGTGGTCTCTTTAAAWCCAAACGAGGTGCTTCCCACCCCACCCCCCTCCAGCTTCCAGACCGGTCCACTCTAGCTTGAAGACTATAAAGATACCTATGCAGCACTGAGAAAGACTTAAGGCTGGTTTATACTTCTTGTTGCACGTCTTTTACCCCCCGCTGAGTGACAAAAAGTTGCGCAACTTCCGTCTGCCCTCCCGCAGCGATCCCCCGGTGATAACTGTCCTATACATTGCCCCCAGTCAGCGCTCCAAGATGCGGAGGATGCGGCTCGGAGTGGGTGATTGGTCTGAACTTCGTAGGTGTTTATTCATGGAGCACCGCAGCGGGCCGGCGCTCCTCAGCTGTGGCGGCACTGAGAGTTGGACCGAGCTGGACCAGAACAGGAGAACCCAAAGCAGCTCTTCCTTCTGCRTGTTATTTTGTTAAAAATTATATATTTTTCGTCTGAAGCCAGTTTTAAAAAGAGCTCAGCTGGTTTGATCCAGGTCYCAATAAGGAGGGTGAGCACACAGCTGGTCGCGTCTTTTTTTCTGTCCGCCTCCAAAAAAACGGCTCTACTTCACTCTTAATACTGATTTTGAGTGGGGAAAAAACACTATCCAGCCATCGTTATTGTAGTTTAAATACTTTATATGAGCAGAGGGAAAATTTATGATCATTTATGGCCACCGCGTCTGCAGCTCGTTTATACTCGGTCAGGAAAAAGACGCTGACATTGCGCAATCAACAAACCACTGTCGCACATCCTATTGAAGTATAAACAAAGCTTAAATTCGTTTTACAGTCTACATTTCCCCCTACCTGATTCACATTAATGGAACTGTGCACAAAGAAGCCTCTTCAAAATATCTTCGATATTTTTCCAGTTTAATTTATTTAGAATCTAAATATACATATAAGTCTGTAATCCAAAAATTCAGACCAGTGGGAATAAATAGTTACTTCTATATCTTTTCCAAATGGTTTTTGCTGTAAGTAGACTTTAAACCCACTGACAAAAACTCAACTTACCTCTTACTGTCCTCATAGAGCTTCAGCCTGCGTCCATTCACTTCTGTACCATTAAGCTTGGAGATGGCATTCTTCAGGTCATGGCGCGAAGCAAACTCAACCACCCTGAATTCATTAACAAACACTCATTAGTTCTTTACATTAAATAAGAGGGGAAAAAAAGAAAAAATTAGTTTTAAAAAAAGGAAGAAAAAAAACCCTCACCCTTCATTTTGAGTGGGTCGGTGTGCGTCCACAAAGGTCACTTCACCTGCTTTCCTCATCAGGTCTTTCAGGTCCTATTTCAAAAGCATAATGCAAACTTAGTAATAGAATGAAACACCAAGGGTCACTGTGAGCTTTTCTGAACCTGGAGAGAAAGAAAAAAGCAGGCAAGAAAAAAAAAAMCACCACAAATAGAAACATGGCTTATGTAATTCTGACCTCTTTTCACTTTTGCTATGATCCCACTTTCAGTAAAAGTCATGTAAACAAATGAGCCACACAAAATACTTTTTACAATCGGCCAGTCTTGCCTTTTCCCTCTGTTTGGTACTGATATAAGAATAAATCATTTATCTTTTTTTTTTTTTTTAAAAAGGTACTCAATGCAAATATGAAGTCAAAAAAAAAATCTTATTCTTTCATTCTGACACTCAGCACTGCAAATGAAGCATTCGTCTGCTGAAAACCACGCAAATCTTAAGTCACATGACTGATTTGCATAAATCTGTCTACAAGGTTTCCCCAAGAAAACTTGCTACGCCCAGTGATACGGTCACTATGCAGTGGGTGGGGGTGAGGGTAGAAGCGGAGGGGTATACTGTTATTAATGGCGGGGGTTTGGAAGGGGTGCTAGCAGTAGTACAGCAATTTGTTGATAATGCTAGGTACAAACCACTCATCCTGTTGCCATAATCTCTGTTAGTGCTGGCTCTAAATAAACAAACAACGCATATAATACACAGGCATCAGTACACACAACTATGGCAGAACCAGACAAAAGTTTTTATGAAATTGTTTTAAGTAATGAATGAAAGAAATTTGGGGAAAATAGCACAAAAGTAGAGCACTTAAAAAACAGACCTCGTCATTCTACTTCATTTGGTTTTTGCAAAATGTCCACATCAGTAAGATCAGTTTGTTATCCTACTTATCTTTTTCTCTGCAAAACTCAACAAATCTGAGCGTAAAATTCTTAGATTTATCACAAATCAGCTCCTACATGCATGTCAGTATTGCAGAGGTGCCAACCTGGAGTCATCCCAAATCATGATGATTGTCTCGGAGCATTTGCGTCGTACGTTCGTTTTTGGCAGTTTGTGGGCAAAACAAAAAATATATGGAATTTATATCTTTAAACTTCAAAGTATTCATACAAACCTACTTATTTCTAGATGGAGAGATTATAAGTAGCAAGTGATAAAACAGAGTTTATAAAATGGATGCTTTATGAACATAACTTTGCTAAACAGTACATACATCTATCCTATTATTGGGCCTCATTTATTCATTCACACTGAAGATGAATTTGTAGTCACAGCGAATTCTTGTCACAATATTTAAACTGAATAACGAGGAAACTATATTTGTCTTTTAAAAAAAATAACTGATGAATAGTCTTTTCCATTACTGAGTTCGGCTCCTCTCGGCTCAGTTCGGGCTGGTTCGGAGTGGTAATGTCTTTTAAAAGTAGCTGCTGTATATATTGTCTGACTTTTATTTTGTGAAATAACGATACTATTGGCATTGCTGTTTGTTTTTCATTGAGYTAAATCCATAAAGAAAAAAAATCAACATATTTACTCATACTCCTAGGCATAAAGTGTGCAGTAACTGTAATTTCATTTATTAGAAAATCATTTTGGTTTTGTTTTACTGCATTTATAAGCAACGGTTTGCTGTAGCAGGGTTTTTAGTCTGTAAATAATAATCATACCCATAAGGGTAGTACTGAGGCCGGCACCCATAACGGTGCCGGCCTCAGTACTACCTCGAGAGAAGGTCTGAAAAAGTGGGCAGAGAGTGGCCGGGAGTCACAGCGGAAAGACCGAAAACGGGTGCTGAGTGGGTGGAGCCAAACCGAACTGCGTAGGTGGAAAAATGCAGCGGGAGGGGTTCCCAGGAGCTCAGSTGAATGAATGAAGCTCGGCACAAGACCAGATCGTAATAGATGTCTAGTACGCCGTAATGGTTCAGAGCGGGTCTCAATATCGTAATGATTACGGTGAGATCGTAATGGTTGGCACCTCTGGTATTGCTCATCTACTTTGAATAACTGATATTTTGTGCATAAAGTTGGCATCAAGTCACAAATTTTTACTTTAAGGGCACATTAACAATAAATCTGAGAAAGATATTACAGACTATTATTTTACAAATTTTTGTTGGCCTTCATTACTTTGCAATGAGTACCTTATCAAAAGAAAACTCCACAATTAAACATGGAGACAAATTCAGAAACTTTACAAACTTACATATTTAGGATAAGAAAGTATTTTCTTAGTTTTACTTAAAAAATTTAATCTGGATCTACTTTGTTAAAGTCATTTACTTTGGCTCAAAAATAAGTCAACTGTTTACATGATTCCCTTTTGAGATCGTAACTCTCCACCCCGCTATCACCCGACCCTAAATAGACCCAATCACGAGTTTTATGCTACTTACCATTCAAAACCCAGGAAGACATTAGCATAGAGCCACTTGTCCAAATACCAAATGGGAACCAATGCAGTGTAAAGCCCTTGAGCAACGCTCTCGAGAAACGCTCTCAGCCTTGACTCAGCATCCGGCCTCCACAAGTAAGGAACCACCAGAGAAAGTAGGGGTGTGATGTGTGCCCGACTCAACAAAGCCCCAGCTCCATCGGCCACAGAAAAAGACCCAAATGGGAGACTGTAGGGGACAGTTGATTTGAGGGGGGTTACAGGTGTAGAGGATGCCAGACCACAGAACCTCCAGACTGTGGCTACGGCCCTCCTAAGGCTACCGTATCCCGCGCTAGACCACTTTCACCCGCTACGGGGCCCAGCCAAGACTTTAGACCAGCAGCAACTGCGTGTAAGGAGAGGCACCAAATGGACACTATTCAGAAAAAACAACCAGCAGAGGGCGCTACACATTTCTAACACCCTAGTGGAGGGTGTTTATTTTACCTCTGATACAGCTGAAACTATATCAGAGGAGCTGTTTTATTACAAAAAATGTTTTAAAAAATTAGATAAATTGCTCATCAGCAACAAAATGTTCTTTTGGTGGGGGAAAGGTGCTCAAGTAAAAAATAAATATAATAATAAAAAAAAACATGGGGAAATTTCTATTCTAACTGGCCAAATACTAATAATGAGTAGTTTATTTTTAACGTACTTAAAAAATGCTACTACTGAATTCAAAACTGTTTCATTCAGGAAATATATCTCGAGAAGACCATCTTTACATTGAATTGGGTTTTCAGATCATTTTGTGAGTTCTTACCTGCCAGCTGATCCGTGAAGAGAGGTTCTCCACAATAAGTCTGTAGTCAGTTCGCACAGGAGGGCCATATCTACACAGGAGCACAAAAATGCCATGTAACTCTGAGTCGGCTTAATCATTAGATGCGATATTCGTTAGAATTTTTTTTTCATTGATCTTTATTGATTCCGGTCCATTAAAAACTATGAAAGCAATAAATTTACAAACAAACTATCATAAAACTATTTTTGAATGTCTTTAGAAATGTTCAAAAATTTATTAGTAAAGAATTCTGGAAAAATTTAAAAAAAAAAACGGTTTTACAAGAGGGAGAAAAAAAATCAAAATCAGAAACAAAATATCAAATCCAGTCTCACATACCTGGCATTGTTACGTCGATAACCACCTCCAAAACGTCCCATTCCAGGACTAGGGCCACCGCCACCGCCACCGCCGCCTCCTCCTCCTCCTCCTCTTCCTCCTCTTCTGGAGCGAGCATGTTCAACAGTGACCCTGAAAATAAGCAAATGTATTTTTTATATATATATATTTAACTTATGTACAAACAAAACAACTGGCTTCGAAGTATGAATTCACTTTAAAAATATACACATTAAATGCAAAAATACCACCAGCTTCAACAATCCAACAATAATTGTGAAAACTTTTGCAGTCTACTTTTATGTTTGGGGTGACAGGAAGTAAGGGTTCGTCCTCCTTGTTGTATAGCACTTAGTGCAGGTCATTTACCATGTAAGTAGAAGTTAGACTGTATTGAAAACAGTTTGCTTTTAAGGCTAGACTTAAGAATGTTCTTTTTGATAAACTCTATAGTTAAGGTTGGCTTGGGTTTCCTGAGCTAGGAATTAAATTTGACTGGAGCGATAAGCTTCACCCCTAACGGTACTGGAATATATGCTTGACAAGCGTAAACATGGCACGTTATGTTGTTTGGAAAAAAAGGCGCTCTCTTTTCCTCTCCGAGCCTGTTTCTCCTATGCTGGTAGACTCGGCATGAAGGGGAGGGGCTGCCAACAACACAGGATTTCAGTGCACAGAAAAAAAAACATGATGTCACATTTAGCACTGTGTTTACAGAATTGGCTAAATATGGATGCTACACGTTAAAATGTCAATCCTGGTGTTCAGAGCCGATTAAATAATTATCTGACATGCTTGTTTTGTTCAGCGTTTATATCTGAACCTGCCTCTGGCTGGATGCTCAGGTGYTTTCAGGACATGTAGAGCTTAAAGAAAAAAGACGAAGCAACTGGACTTCTATTCTGTAGCTGAAGATGTGTGGTGCTACAAGATTCAAACAACATGACCAGAGGTTAATAGATTATCTGCTCACCTGCACTTCAGTGATGTTAKTCACTGAGCTATTTATTAGCTCTGCTGCTATAGACATAAGATTGTTGGAAAACAAGCGGACCACATTTCTTAATTTTGCTGCTTACTTTAGTCACTCTTCCCTACATGTTAGTCTTTGTAATTATTTCTATCAATGATGTATTTTTCCCATCCATCCATCCATCCATCCATCCATCCATCCATCCATCCATCCATCCATCCATAAATTGCACCAGAATCAGTCATCCTGTGTCTGTTTCCTGCTCTCTCTAACTCAGGTAGTCGAAGCAGATGGCCGCTCGTTCTGAGCCTGGTTCTGCAAGTTTCTTCCGGTTAAAGGGAGTTTTTTCTTTCCACTTTTGCAAATGTGCTGCTCCGGATGGGAAACTGTGACGAAGTGATGATTCAATGCAATCTGCTGGCTTCCTCAGATTGATCACTTTTTGTACAGTGCCCTGTGATGACAYATGGTGTGACTTGACACTGTACAAACAGAACTGAATCTTATTTTCAATGACTGATCACTTTGTTTAAAAAAAGAAAAGTCCTTATGAATGCCCTGTAATGGTGAAAGTTCTAAAAAAAATAATTTATAATGCACAAATACATAAAAAAATTACACTCAAAGATGTGTACCTTTCACTGCACAATTCCTTCCCATTCAGCTCATACACAGCATCATCTGCATCTCTGTGGTCATCAAATTCCTGAAAGAAAAGGAAAATAAAAAATATATAAAATCATAAAAAGAGTGTGTGGTCTACACTCAAAATTTAACTGAAGGGTTTTTGTACTAACCACAAATCCAAACCCATTCTTCAAGTTGATCTCTCGAATCCGTCCATATCCCTTGAAAAACTTCTCCACATCTCTTTCTCTTGCATGTGGGCTCAAGCGGCCAATAAAAACACGGCTCATTTTATTTGCTGAAATGAAAGAACACATAAATTGGCAAACACTTCACCAGAGAACAAGGTCCAAGTAAGCCACCTATGCTCCCACTTTTAAAGTTAATGTTTGTTGTAAAATATTAACCCCACCAGGGAAATATGTAAACCAGTAAGTTTTCTAAGGTTACTGTTGAAACCAACAATAAAAATATCATAAAAGTCTTATGATAGCTTATGATTTATGCACCAATGTGGCATGTTATTTTCTTAGAGAACCCTTTCACATACTTAAGGCAAACAGTTAAAACAGTGAGCACTGTCAGAACAGTATCACTTTCAAAACACGATGAATTAATATTTAGTGATCTTTTTTGTGGTTTGACTAGTTTTGACCAAAGTACAAGAATGTCATTATCAATCACCCTTCAGAAATCAATCTATTCGTTTTACTGCTTTGAATGCATAAATTTACACACACACACACACACACACACACACACACACACACACACACACACACACACAC
>NW_013952994.1:7507-10212 GCF_001266775.1 Austrofundulus limnaeus | reverse complement strand
CACACACACACACACACACACACACACACACACACACACACTTAAATCCATGTATATTTATGTTGTCCATTTTTTAAAAAAAAAGGATAACAGTTTGGATGATGCAGTTTAATACCTTGTAAAACTTATCAACAGTTAAAATCAATAATAAAATGTTAATCAACTAACAATTCTTATTTTACTGTTAAATAATATTGTGATCATTATTTGTGCTATCACCTGACCCAATCTTATATTATACTCTAAGTTATTAGTAGGGCTGTGTATTGGCAAGAATTTGGCGATACGATACATATCATAACAGAGGGGTCACGATACGATATATTGCCACGATTAATCGATTAATCGTGGCAGCACTACACGCAACAATAGACCAGATAAAGATTTTTTTCTCAACCCTTCACGATCGGACCTAAATGCACGATTACTGTCTACAACCAGTCAAAGAAGAAAAGACGTACAAGAGGAGGGAAACAGTGATACAGAGGTACAGTAAAAGAAAAAAGTCAATAAGCAAAGTTTGTACATTTTATTATCAAGCTGAGCTGTGAGGGAAAAAAATACCGTCAAATACCATGAAACCGGTGTAATTGTTGAAAATACCGTGATATAAAATTTGGATCATACCGCCCAGTGCTAATTTTAATCAATAATTATATTTATAGTGAAATTATTGCACAATATGACCTAATCCCATAAAAATTCTAAACAAGTTTGTCCTTTTTCTAATTAGAAGTTGGTCCATCACAAACAAAAACGAAACTGCGCAACAGGCATCTCCACGAAGTTTGGGAACCTGTTTATTCATTAACTTCACTGTCGATTGCCTCCAAACAATCCCACAAACCTTTGCGCGCCATATCCGGTAGGCGGTGCTAAAATTTATGCGCGAAACGGTCCATATTAAGTACTTACTTAAAACGGTTTTATGAACTGGTCTGATTATAATTATTAAAGCTGTGGTAGTTCATCACAGTAGTTGTGGCGCATCGTCATGTCGGCATTGTGCTTTTTCTTAAACGGACTTACTTCGGGGCTCATTAAAAATACTCTTCTGTTTTCACAATGAGCACACTTACGTTTATTTAGGTAAACTAGAGCTTTTTCTGAGCGCTTTAAAGACTGATAACACAGCATTCAACACGAAAAGAGTTAACAACGTGCGGCTTCCACATGTAAAGGTATTAAATGACAAAGAACTTCTCAAGATGGCCGCCAGAAATAACGCAATTCCTGTGGTTTTCCAATTCAGCCTTTAAACTTACTACAAAAAAAGTATCAAACTGCACCACCTAATTTTGGGTAAAACAAATACCAGATAAGGGATGTTACATATATAAACACGTGCAAGATTTCGAGCAATTGTAGTTGATAAATCATTRCGCTACAAACTATCGCCATTGCGTTGTGAAACGTCAATCCTGCAGCTCGCCTCGTTGTGGCTTTCAGTTAGCAGAAAGCTAATTTAGCAACGGAAATACGTCGATGCTACGGTCAAATGTTAAAAACGCACGAAGTTGTTTAAATAATAAAAAAATCGCTTTTTGTACATGCTCACCAATATGTTCTTTATTACCGGAACTGCTCCTGGTCTGTTGTTCAGGTCTTGTAAAGTAGATGTGAACCTCTGAACCGCTGAATCAAAATGGTGACTGCTGCTGCGTCCGAGGAGGAGCAGGAAACACAAGGCTACTCTCACGTTGCCAGATGCTGGAAATACGAAATTTCTTTAAAAGGTCACAGCATCACACTTWTAACGAAAACAACAAAAATACAATKATCAGTTTCTTCTACTATATATTTTTAACAATAATTGTAGAATGTTTTAAATGTGGTAGGCATTTTTAAAGTGAATGTGCCTCGGGTTTAATAAAGGATATAGCTGATACCTGGCAACCCACGATGCATTTGATGTACATAGTAAACACGTCACTCAAGCTGGAAATTTGACCTTTCCATGTTTGTTTGCTGCGTTTTGTTAACAACAAATATTTTCTCATGAAAATAGAGTTGACAATCCTGTAAGACATTATTTAGCCAGAAAAGTTGTTCTGATAAAAAGTTACATGCATTAAACATAAGCAAGCTTCATGTTATTACCATTGTATGTACAATGTATTTACATGTATTTTATGAATTTCTTGTATAAAATAAAGACACTTTATCAACTTTTCCTTAAAACCCATTTATGTCTCCAAAGATCATGTTGCAGTTTCACTGAAAAAGCAATGGGCCTCACGCAACAACCAACAGATTTGTTTTTAAGTTGTGTGTACGGTTAATTTAGGAGAACTTATGGCATTCACCAATTTTGTCATATTGTGAGACTTTTTCAGATACGAACAAAATTCACATGTGGTCCACCCTGTCGTATATTTTATGTACAGTCAGTCTGCTTTTATCCAGACTGATTTTCTTCACTAATAACTACATTTTGTTAGTGTGGAGATATTTTGAGTTGAAAATAAATCACACTCCATAATTATGTTGACAATAAACTATTCTGTTTGAATTGGAACTATCATATTAAATGTAATAATGTAGACTAATGACAAAATTTAAATTGATTGATTGATTGATTGATTGATTGATTGATTGGTTGATTGGTTGATTGATTGATTGGTTGATTGATTGATTGATTGATTGATTATGCCTGTCATTGTACAGAGCACAATGAAATTACATTTAAGAACACCCATTCAAGA
>NW_013952994.1:5181-7497 GCF_001266775.1 Austrofundulus limnaeus | reverse complement strand
CCTTGGAGCTGTGCTGGTTTTGTTTATTAAACTTCTACTTTGATCCCACACTCTGTCTATCTTAGTCGTTGTGTCTTTGGGTAAGACAACTCACCCACCTTACGTACTGATAGTGGTCAGAGGGTCTGGTGACACTGGTGCGAGGCAGCCCCGCCCCAGGGCAGCTGTGTGTGAATGTGTGAATATTTGTAAGTGTGAAGTGCTTTCGATTCTGATGGGACTTGATAAAGTGTCATAAATTTAGTCCATTTAGCATCAGAATAAAAAAGTTTCACTAAACATGTTTCTAGATCAGATCTGTTTATTTTGAAGATTTCATAAACTTTTCATAATAAGAGCAGAAAGAAGACAAAAAGCAGAAGAAGAGAGGGGTGAGATCATCTGTTCATTTCAGAAGTGATACTCTGTGATGACATCATCAGACTCATCATCCAATCTCTGTTTAATCTGGTTGGGCGGAGTCATCACCATGGAGACAGAATGGACACTTCCTGTAATTACAGGAAATTATAAAGATAAGTGGATAAACATCAACACATCACCTGAATTAGATAAAACCCATCTTGATTGATTAATTGATTGGTTGATTGATTGATTGATTGATTGATTATGCCTGTCATTGTACAGAGCACAATGAAATTACATTTAAGAACACCCATTCAAGAAGACACACATGACAAACATGGGGGAACAGGTGAACAAGTCATGTGGCAACCAGCAGGGGTCGCGCTACCTTTAAAAAGAAAAACAAAAATACCACAGAAGGTTAGATGAGGGGAAAAAAACATCATATTATATCAAYGAAATATGATACACTATGGTGTTTATAGAAAAAATACCTCTGCAGAACAAGAATTTATTAGCCAGAGGAGTAGTGAGTTTAGAGGGCRTGTATCTGAAGCCATGAATGGTTTATGCACTTGTGTGAATATCTGAAGAATGAGTCCGAAGAATCTAGCCCCCCAAAAGAAGAACCCATAGTTCAGCCAAAGTTCAAAATACTGATGTGGTTGTTCATTATGTGCAGCTCTAGGTTGACCTTCAGGGGATCAGATTAGACAGGAGGGTGGGGACCAAGCCAAGTCGACGTAAACACCAGGAGAAATTAGATCTACAGCTCTTCAAGGCCATGTAGGGGACTGCCAAATCACTTGTTCGGGAAATGAAGAAAATGTTTTTGGTCAGGCAGACAACAATAATTTTCCATCTGTCCTAATGTCCGCTGGTACATCTCAATGTGGCAAATCCAATCAGACAAATAGTGTGGACAATTCCGCCGAGCTATCAGCTTCTCCAAGATCAATTTCATCTTGCCAGCAAAGTCCAGAGACCGCAGTCGGCCTGCGACCCTCAGCAGAACTGCTTGCAGACCGAGTCCCAGCTCACGCATGACATGAGTCTGAGTGCTGAAAGCACAAGAAGGGGGTCTTTGCAGAGCATGTTGTCCTGTGGGCCGAGACAGCCCAAATCGTGATTGGCGGAGGTCTTGATGTGGGCGGAGACGGCCCAAGAGATGTGATTGGTAGGATTGATGGTGGGGTTTGAGGAGGCTGAAGGCAGTGGGGAGTAGCTTGGTCAAGTTGGGCAGGAAGCAAAATTTTTTAAAGATTAATTTTAGTCATAACTTGAGAAAGGAAAGTGCCAGCTGCACGAAATTTGAACGTTGTACATGTAATTTACAGGTGTGTGTAGCATTTTAATGCATACAAATTATCATTTCTGATTAGATTTCACTTGTTCCTATGACAACAGCTCAGAAAGGAAGAAAACTCCCACTTTGACTTCAGACTATTTCTAAAGATTTTTGCATGGAACTTCCTTTGTGGCTCGAATTAACATATCTCACACAAACCCCCACCAGACGTCCCGATGCCTTTCCGTTAATAGATAAGAATTGCCACATTCCTGAACCCCCACAAGTTCAAGTGACCATAAGGACTGTCTGTTTGTTCCATCTTCAAAAGGACCATAAATGCCTTTAACCAGACTCTTCGGTGTGACTGAGAACAAAGGAATCCACATTCTTCATCCATCCCTCCATTTTCTGTACACACTTCTTCCTTTTCAGGGTTGCGTGGGTCACTGGTGCCCATATCCAGCAGTCACAGTGCGAGGGGCGGGGTACACCCTGGACAGGTCTCAAGTCCATCACAGTCTACATTCTTCATTAAATGTGAAAAAAGCAGAAAAGATAAAGGAATCTGTGTATCTAATGTTTTCTGTCTTATTGCAAAGAATGTCATCTAATCCATTTTTCTTACAGAAAAGAACTAAAAAGATGTATGTATGATGTATATGTATGTAGGTGTATATATA
>NW_013952994.1:1496-3210 GCF_001266775.1 Austrofundulus limnaeus | reverse complement strand
AAGTAAATGCCATAGTAATGAATTGTGAGCAGAAAACCATAAACCATAGTATTTTTGTTGACAAGTTTACTCTCCCAAAACAGTGTTAAAATGGTGAAAATCGTGCAGACTATGGCTTAAATACAATCTAGTAAATGTTAAGCCCTACATGTGAAAGTTAATTCCGTCTTATTTTGTTTGGACATCTGAAGTGTTAGAATATTTCCAAGCCGCACAACTACGAGGTATTTTGATTTCTCCTCTCTGCCACCTCCAATATGGCGGCGACATGGTTATGACGTTAAGCTTCCAATAGGACGTCTAYGGATGTCTATAGTCACAACCAGAAGATCCCAGTTCTTTGAAGAAATCCAGATATATCTCATTACCTTTTCTTCTCTATTCCTTTCTTTTTTTTTCTCTCACATTCTCTAATTTGTTTCAGACATGTACTATGTTCTATGCCTGGGCTTATGTTTTCATAGTTTTATGTTTAAAAGGACGAAAAGATTCATCATTAAGAGGTAGTCTTACTTGTGTTTTTTAACTTGTAGTTCCTCTGACATGACAGCAGGTGTCAGTAAAAGATTGGAATCCTACATGAATTTATCAATCTGCACGCCAATATTCCATTTTTAACGACCGTATCTCCCACCATTTTTTATTTATGGTTTATTTATGGTAATCATTGAGCAGTTGTAACATGGGAAATGTACCAAAATATCTAAAGTAAAATATTTAAAGCCATTTGAAATAATCTCAGGAATTCTCAGTGTAGGAGGGGCGCTTAAGGTGGTATTAAGCTTCTCCCACATATCTCATACACAAGGTTATGAGGTCAATTTTACCAAGGTATTTCTCATTACTTGTTAATATCTTGACTGTGCGAAGTGAAAAGTGACGCAATAAGTGAACGTTCAGACGAGTTCAAGTTGATTCATAAAAGACTACGCAATCATTTATTTACACAAATTGAACAAATCATAAGTACACTTGATTGTGGTTATTTCTATAAAAGGTGTCAAAGTTAAATGAGGTAAAATCTGTGTCCGAATTTCAATTCACATCAACTCAGATTACTTATTTAGAACAGTAAAACGTCAGTTCTGATGTTAACAACCAAACAATTTCACTGGCACTTTTAGCTTAAGTTTTGGTAAATAAGAACAAGAAAAGGAGGAAAGTAAGATTAGTAGGTTACTACGACTTTTACTTTATCAAAGTGTGGGTCAACCGGTTCAGCACGTCTTTTCTAAGCTCAGGGTCCACATGACACGTCACCCCGAACACGTCAGCTTTACCTGATGATGTCTTCTTAAGACACCCTCTTGGTAGGAACTGTCTCACCTCTGATCAGTCAGGGAACTGATTATCGGCTCGCTTACCGGTCATTGGCGATGTAGGTGTTTTTCAGGTAACTTTTTGTCTGCTTCAGTCCAAGTCAGAAAAATTCAAGCTGTACATCCAGTCCCTTCTTTTCAAAATAAAATCTCCCCTCGGGAGGTGAAAACACACTTTAGAGGCTTAAAGCCTCAGGGGTGGGACCTCCGGCGGCGTGCGGGGTCCCGGCTGTTAAGTCTCCCCTAGTTAGCTCATGGGCTAAGACTTAACAAGCCAAACTGAGTTCCTCCAGAGAGAATCCCAGCTGTCTTCCTAGGTTGGCGTCGGGAAGAAGAGTCCTTTGCTCAAAGCTGTCTGGGTTAGTAAAGGAAACGAACGAACTTTGGTTCCGCCC
>NW_013952994.1:0-1152 GCF_001266775.1 Austrofundulus limnaeus | reverse complement strand
AGAGATTGTTCTGTCCATTATCTGATTAAGAGAACTGAGGGGTTCTCTTCCACGGTTAGAATGACCTGTCATGGCCTAAAAAGAGTTCAGTTTGTCCTCTCGTCAGGTCTGTCCGAGGCCTGCTTCGAGGCAGTAAATCTTGTTTCTTTACTCGAGGTGACCCCTACATCAGCATTCTTGTTTGAAACACTTGTTCTGAAAACAATATATTATTACATTTGTTTTTGTATATTTGATCTATTTTCCTCTTTGTGTGGATCTACATTTCTATACCTAAATTTCCATTCTCAGAACAATAAATTACATTTCTATTCTAATTTCTAATTGTTGATGTCTGTGTTCTATTTTCTAATATAGTTGTGCAGTTAGTGTATTCTTTTATAATTCAGCAGGGAAGTAATCTCTTGCAAAAGTTTTAACCATTCCTCATTGAACTGACACATTTTGCAAAAAAATTATCAAACGTATCATTCCAACTATTCCATTTCCATTGTTTTAGAGATGGTAACTAAACAGAAAGCACATTGAAAGTAACACATGAACTCTTTGATTAGTGTACTGTAAGTGCTCTGCTGATAATTGATCAGACCCACATGCTTTATGTAATGGCATTTTTTCAATAGCAAGCCGTACTTCATCTGGTTGAACAATCATGCCGTTATTTTAGTCAATATTGCTAACACTAAACGTCTGATCATTTACACATTTAAAAATTCCACTATACTATTTCCTCCATATTTCCACAATACTTTCCGGTGATTCCTTCAGTAGATGCAGGCTGGCATTAGATGCTTGCTGTTATTAATGAACTTTATATACAGTAAATACATCTGCCAAGCTCATCCTCATAACTACCTCTGTACTACAGTATGTTCTGGCGTGTGAATTGATTTATCTCATGTGCAGGTGTTGTACACTGTACAAACCAATGAGGTGTCAGAATGGTATATAGCTACTTCTCATCCAATCATGATTAAATTCACTCTAACCTTTATCTAAATAGGGTTTTTTGTTTGCTTTTTCCATTAAAAATTAAAACAAGCCAAAAATCAAAGTAGGAGTAACGACTTTATACTTTTCACACTTTAAAAAATGTAAGTAGAAACTACAGATATTTGTATAAAAATATAAGGAATAGAAGCACAAATATGC
>NW_013952993.1:279170-282681 GCF_001266775.1 Austrofundulus limnaeus | reverse complement strand
GTTCTGTAGTTCAGTTTCACCTAAACTCAACAGTTCCTCCTCATATCTGCTGGTTGTTCTTTCAAAAATCTCTAATATTTCTTCCACTTTAGCCTCCAGTAGCTCTCTGACTTGTTGTCTCCACATCTTTTAACCTTGTTCCTTCAACATATCCTTCCCTCAGTTACAGATCAGCTACTGAAGATTAAAAAAAAAACTTTGGTTTCTACTTTTAAGCTAGTTCCAACTGCCGCTGTTTCTAGGCTAACTGACAAATAGGAGGGTTTCATGTGACGTCACGACGCAGCACCGGGAGAGCGCGAAGTTCGGCTGGCGTCAGGAAATGAAAAGATGGAGGATCTACCATGTGAAAAAAACGCCCATATCTTGTGTAGTTTACGAGTACTCCAATCATTCTAACTAAATTAATAATAAATAATTATACACTGATTAAACTATATAATAAATTTTAAAATATGATGGCTCTTTTTTGTTAATGTTCGTCATATTTGAAGCACGTTGCAGCAGGAGAACTCAAATGAGGGCTGATTCATGGGGATAAAACACCTCAATCCACCCTCTGSTGTCACCCCCACACCGCCGAACAAACATAAACCCCCCAAACTCCTTTCTGACTGAAGCCTGACAATATTAGACAAGCGGCAAATCTGTACAGGAGGATGAAAATAAAAAAAGGTGGAAGTTGAATGAAGTTCGGCAGCGATGGAGAGACAGCAAGATCGGAAGTGAGCAATAAGATATCCGAAATTTATTATATTTGTATAACTACATTTTATAGTTAGGGTGAAGTTTAGTTAGTTATTTTAGTGTCTTTGATGAAAAGTTTAGTTAGTTATTTTAGTGTCTTTGATGAAAGAAAAAAAAAGGCGATGAACGTGGAGCTCCAGCTGCGGACAGGTGGACCGAGCCGCAGTCAGAACCTGCAGAGAGAGGAGCTCAAAGGCAGGGATGGAGRAAAAACAGTCGGAGACAGAGTGAGGATTTTGGCGAGGAAGTAGGTGATTCGCTATTTTGATTAAAAGAGGCAAGAGAAGCAGATCGAGCACCGAGCGGACTACCRGGGAAACCTGTTCTTAATCAAGAAACCACTTACTGTAAATAGGACCTGCCTGATAAAAAAATAGACCAAAAGATCCTGAAAAGTTAGCCATCATCCTGAAATTCAGAGAAACTCCTGGGCAAAGTGAAACAATGTAATTCAGAAAAAGAAAAGGTTATAAATTCATTTCTAATTCATAATTTGAGCTGACGACCATCTTGAATTAAGTTATGCATAATAGTCTTACACTGATAAAACTCTCAAAGTATTGTTCCTGGTCATAAACCAAGGACACGTTAACATATGAAAAAGGATAACTGGGAATTAAACTACCAACTTAAAGTTAGCAAACAGCTGCAGTATTTTCTGCTCCAGCTGGAGGGCAGCAGAGGACTTGGAACGGTTGTACGCCGGTTAGTCTGAGAAGCAGCACAGTGACCTACATACTGCAGCAACAACATGCTGACTCAGTCACTGGTATACACACACACACACACACACACACACACACACACACACACACACACACACATTTACATTACTCTTTTATATGACCTTGCACTCACCTATTTACCTTAATGAACCTAAGTGTCGGCTAACCTAAACTCAGTTCACAGCTTGGCCATAAACCCTAACATAAACATGTCATCATCACTTTAAAACCAGACTTTGGTCTCAYAAGAAAAAAAAATGGTCCCGACAAGGTTGATTGTCTCAGAAAAGGTCCTAAAAGACCAGGTAAACACAACACCAGCCTGATGAGAACAAACCTGTTCATCATCCTGAAGGGGTGACCACGTTTGATACCATTGTGTAGATTATGATTACACAAGATATTATTAGTACTGTGGAAGAACATTTCCCTCTCACAGGGACAGTTTTATSATCAGGACCTGTGTGTCTGATCTGGATTTGACATAATCTGGCATTTAAATATGTCTTCTTCAGCTTACATGTGATGCTGTGGGTAGTTTTCTGGTTATCTATGGTAGTAATGTGACAAAACCCAAAGCTTTCAAACAACCRTTATCATGCATGAGCATGTTTTATAGTGTTGGTAGACTTTCTGACTCTAAGCATGTTTTTTTCCTGGGGTACTGTGACATTAAGTAACTMAAACATAACCACAACACTTCAGTTCTATTTGCACTATAGCTATGATAATACTGTCACTGTGTATCATGCATCATATATGTATAAKCTGCATTTCACAAGAAAATCTTAGAGGGGTTTAATTGGGCTATCTGTGTGGTTTCACTTGATGACTTTGCACATTTGGGCTGCTGTCTAATGTGATTTAGGATTATCCCGTGACCAGGTTTTAATCTGCTTGTTTCTAATCAGTTTATCAATGGCAGGCACTTCTGCTGGTGAGAAAAGAGTGTTAAAAAGAGCACACTGAGAGGGTGGTGGTGGGCTGGGTTGGACTTAATCTAATCAGCTGATTATCCAAAAATCAAACAGAGCTATGCTCAAAAGAAAAAAAAAATCTAGCATGTTAACCTTCAGTATATTGTTTAATAGATGACTTATTACCCTCTAAATATATTTTTCAAGGATGCASGACATTGGCTTTTGAACTTCTGTGCATGATTTATGAATCAAAATACAAATAAGTCACCTAATCACAGTTTCACTTTTATGGTTTTTATTTTCTTTTACCACAAAATGTTCAATTTAGAGTTTGACATTGTCACGAACTACTGAAACCTGCTGAAGGTTTGCTAAACAAACTCTTTTTTCCCCACAGTCTTTACATAAAAACAAAGCCAAATTTTTTTTCACTCACCGTGTCACCCAAACTCTCATCATTTTATCTATACTCTGAGTTTTTTTTTTTTAATTCTGTCATCAGTGGTGCCTGCAGAAATTTTTTTCAGAGGGGGAGCCATGGGGCGGCCACTGAAAAACCAGGGTGGCACACCAAAACGAATATCCATAGCATAAATGTTATGTTGTGGTTGTAAAAATGACAGTTTGAAAGCTTTGACTATATAAAGCTATGGATTTGCCAACAGATGTTCAATTTGTAATTTTATGGATAATATTATTGATTATGTAATGTTCAGAGACAAAAAACAAGAACATAAACTAGCTGCACTTCCCCAGCAGCCCATTTCTAACTTGTTCTGTATCTTTACACGTGGAGAACCATAAGTTGTCCTTACATTGTTACATATTTCAGTGGCATCAGAAAGTATTTGTAGTGTTGGGGGGACCCGCTTGTGGGGGGTCTGTGAGTCCTCCCCCAGAAAATTTTGAAAGAAGTAAATGCTATTAACAGGTTGTTAAACAGAGCTTTACCTACACAGGAAAACACATAATGTGAGTATTCTATAAGTCAAGTGGGAAAATGTATTTAAGCAAGAGAAACACTGGGTGAGCTCATGTTTTATGGTAAATTTGGGGGTTCAAATTAATTCAATTTTAAATGTGATGGGGAAACTTCCCTTCAAAAAGAACGGCTGTCAT
>NW_013952993.1:273562-278309 GCF_001266775.1 Austrofundulus limnaeus | reverse complement strand
ACACACACACACACACACACACACATCTTGTTTATTCTAAGCCCTGATCACTGCTGTGACAATCTGCCTGGACGATGATGGCAGCCGGCCATGCGAGGCGTCTGTGACGCTGCCATTATGTCACGTTCTGATTCATAATCAGATTCTGAGATTGTAATCAGCACCCTGCCTCTGTCACCTGAGGGTGCAGGAGCTGCACCTGCTTCATGTCGCAGTGTCAGGCAGCTGAGAGCGGGGGCAAACCGCACTGTGCTGTTTGACTCAGAGAGGGGGAAATAAAGGCTGAGAGTGGCTTCTAGTTACAAAGCAAACACAAGTGGGAAGTAAACCTTTGTCTTAGCCTTTTTCTTACTTCATCATGACCTCATTATTGTCTTTATAAGAAAAACTAAACCTCATTATTGTCTTTATAAGAAAAACTAAACCTCATTATTGTCTTTATAAGAAAAACTAAACCTCATTATTGCCTTTATAAAAAACTAAACCTCATTATTGTCTATTGTCTACAGGTAGTGCTTCCCTTTAGTTTCCTGTCATACCTAACAGCTGAAGGGATATAAGCTAAAGGTTATATAATGAAATGAAAGCAGTTCATCTACAACCGGTTTTACATCTTTGTGTGTGACTAATGGGAATCTTTCAGCAACTCCTCTGACTCAAGTCAGTGGACCAAAGAAGAAGAAAAAAGTTTATTTGTGCTGAGCAACAGAAAAACACCAGGAGCTTCTTTTCTCGTTCTATTTTTGTTGAAAAGCTAACCTGTATTGCAAATTTGYAGATTGACTGGTTTGGAAAAAGATATTCTGCAGATTTTTCCAGCTAAACTGCTGACCTTACAAACCAGGTTTAAAACCAGTTTTGGTCTTTTTTAGTCCTTTTGATAACAAGGCAAAACAACTTCCAGTTTTTCACTAAAATAAATGTCCTTTATTTATGTGTCTTCATTTGACCAAATTGAGATGAGCCAATTCTGGTTGTATTTAGCTCATGYTCTTTATGCTTTTTCATTGGTGCAATAAGTGACAATACAGCTGTAAGTGTCTTGTTCTGTGATCATAAAGACTTATATTTACAACCTTGAACCTTCAAACCATGACTACATATTGTGGTAAAACATGTGTAAGTAAGTACCATATTTTAATGTACAGAAAAAATACAATAAATATTAAAATCCACTATGTGGAATGTGACATCAAATCAATATACCACAACGATAGCAATATATAATTGTGTTATGTGTCACATTTACACATCTGCAATAATAGTAAGTTAATTGTTTAATGCAAGTATTTGAGTAATAATTCGCCTTACCATAAAAATAAAGATAAAACTCTGATTGTAAATAGAAACAGTAGCTAATTTTAAATATTAAAAAGGCCGGTTTAAAAAAACACAATAACACAACTGAAGCCTGTCATTGGTTAGTTCCTGTGTGTCTCACACTCAGTAGTGATGTGCGGTCGTAACCGAGCCAGCTCTGTGCGCCATTTTGTGTCACTTTTTTTATTTCCTAAATTTTTTTGTTTGTTTGTTTTTATTTAAAATTGTGTAACTATTTTGGCAAAAACTTTCACAGATCTTGTTGTCAATAAGAACATGGTGGGGTACAATGTATCAAACACAATAGGACAGTTTTCAAAAAACACAGCAGAGATAGTGCATTTGAGCTTTATGCATATGTTAATTTTATATAATGTAAAGTTGTATGAAAACATACTAATCAAGTTTAGAATAACTATTTTGTTCTAAACTGTCTTGTATTTTAATGCTAATTGTAATGACAAAAACAAAATGTTTAGTAGGTATAGTTTATACTATATTAGATTATAATGCTAATTATAAAATTTAAAAAAAAAATACAATTAAGTATGAATATTATTAAACCAAACTATGTTACTCTAATTCTAATAATAAAAACCATAAATTTGTATAATTCTTTTGAACAATACATCATTGCTAATTGTACTACCCTATTCTGGTTTGGTGCTAATTTAAATGCTACTGGCAATTTTAATGAATGAAAACTAGATATGACTAATATACCGTAATGCTAATTGCAATTATACAATTAGCTTACAAAATAACAACATGCTTATGCTAATCCTAAAGATAAAAAAGTTTAGTATAGATATTTTAAATTGTACTATGTTGTAATGCTTAGTCCATAGTATACGTATTTTAAAGTATGCTATACCCTAATGATAACATGAGATAAAAATTGATATTTTAAAATACAATGTGTTAATTCCATTGCTAACTTCATTGTGCTTTACAGTTACAATAAAGGTATTATGATTTGGATTCTACATATGCGTGTCTTACTGTATTTATTTGTGTATAATATGATTTTGAGTATAACACGATCATCTTTTTTTTTTTTAGATAAAAAAGCAATAAAAAATCTAATTATCAATAACCCGTGTATAATACTACCCCCCTCTTTATGGATGATTTTTAGGGTTAAATTTCTAGTATTATACATGAATAAATACAGTAATTATGAAAGCTTTAAATAAGTGCAGAAAGAACCGACTCTTTTTGGTGAACGGAGTCAAAAGGTTTGAATCCCGGAAAAGAATCGAAACTCCCCGCTCTCACGAGGACTCGTCAGGACTTGCTTTACGTTCTCCGACAGAAGAGGCGTTGTTCTCGTCTTCTGTTGCTCGCTGTGCCACTTCTCCGAGACAAATTTCCGCTTCCTGCACCGATAAACACCAGCCACCAAGCCGAGYCGAAGTTACTGCAGCGGGACACGCACGGGAATTACCTGCCCGTGTATTTTCGCTACAACCTYCTCGAGCCACGAGAATGTTTTCACGGCTTCCCGTTTGATTAGCGCCCACCAGAATCAACTTTCCTTTAACGCGTGTTGCACCAGTCCGGAGACTGAAACWGAGAGAGAAAAAAAGGGGGTGAAAGGAAGAAGGACCGACGACACAGTCACGGAGAAAGGCAAAGACTGCTTCGAGTATTTTCCTCCCCCTTTCCTCTCCGCCTTTGTTAGCGCCGTCTCTTTCAGCCTCCAGGATGTCGGAGCGAGGAGGGCTCCAGCGGACTGGGGGCGTCCCTTCGCCGCAGCCCTCCAAGCCGGTGAGCATCACCTCCAACCGGCCGGTCCACATGAACCTGTACGCGACCTGGGAGGTGGACCGCTCCTCGCCCAGCTGTGTGCCGAGGTATGTGAGGGTTGGGGAGGCTGTGTTTACTCTTACAGGGCCCGCAAACAGACACAYGGGGTGCCTCTTTTTCAGACTGTTCACCTCATTACAATGACCTTCTGGGGTAATTACCCTGACCCTTGCTTTAGCATGAGATCTAACGCTTAGGAAGCCCATTGTTGGGCACATTTGTGACCTTTTGGACCTTTTTAAACTATCATTATGAACCTAAATGCATGGAAACCTGCTGATACTATGTTATCACAATAAAACAGTTTATGCCAGAGCATGGCTTCTGTTCTTGCACATCTGATCTGTGCACGCCCCCACCAAAAACCATGCGTTTGATGACCGACTTCAGCTACAACTCAATGTGTACACTGCATGATGTGTCTGAAATGGCACGTGCAGTAGGTGTGTTTGTGTGTGAGGTTATGATGAGGGCATTGCATCAAGGTCAGCAGAGGCAAAGCCACTTCAGCCACTCCAGACGTGCAGCGTGTGAAACAAAAGACTGAAACAGGGGGTCATTGTTTGACTGAAACACTCAACAGTGGGGTCTGTAATGGCTGTCAGCTGTCTGACGTATGTGAAAAGAGAAGCACTTGGCCTTTCTTGTGTGATAAGACGTATCAGGCTCTTGTCTGTAGTTTAACCCATATTTGCCAGGGCAGAGTCAAAACCATGGTCATGAATTAGTTTCTTGGGCTGCCACTAAAATGATTGTTTTTAAGTGAAACTGGCATTTCTGTTGCGTTACAGCCATTCATGTACATGACAACACTGGTTGTTTTCTTGGACACAAAAACTTTTTATATCCAGGTCTCGGAGTTGAGGTTTTTGATGATCTTAACTAGTGATGGGGCCGATCCAGTGTCTGCATCAGGCTTTAATATCAACATCATTAGCAGATGGGAATTTTCCGATCCAACTTGAGGAGATTTCTGATCCATGAGCCTTGTCTGTTCTCTAAAGTTGTCGCTGAAATGACTCCAGAAGTGGTTCCTTGCCGGCTGCTCTTCTAGCCGACTGCCATGTGTGGATTTCCTGAATGGAGGCGAGTCCCTAATAGGGTTGTCCTGATCAGATACTCAGTATCGGTGGCAGATATGGCCATTTTTTGAATATCGGGTAGAATGGGATTTAGTCATGTGATCGAGCCGATCCAGTTTTCACGACATTTTTCAGCATCATCATGCTTTACAACTTGCTGTTAAGTCAAGACGCACACAAGTATGCAACCAAGTCCACGGTGTGGGAACACTTTTCAATGGAAAACAACGATGCTGAAACTGCATCTTGCAAAATTTGCAAACTGGATGTTTCTGGTGGTGGGAGCAGCAGGGCTCGCTTTAATACTACCAACCTTGACACTTGGAAAGAAATAAAGAAATAAAGCTATCGGATCAGTATCGGAAAGACTAATCATTAAAAAAATCGGATTGTATCAGGAGCCAAAAAGTCTGGATCGGGACATCCCATTCCCTAGTCCCTAACCCGAACCAGAAGTCAAATTCATCATTCAAACTAACCTAATTAGTACAAAAAAAACCAAAAAAAAAAAAAAAAAAAAAAAACATATGTCCAAA
>NW_013952993.1:270587-272562 GCF_001266775.1 Austrofundulus limnaeus | reverse complement strand
GTTACCACTGCATGTGTGTCAAGGACAGAAAGGCAGATGTGGCAGTGGAAGGTGTCAAAGCAGTTTGGAGAGAAAAACAAAGCAAAGAACAACAAACAAAAAAAAAAGAAAACGATTAATCGATTATTGAATTAGTCATCTTAGTCGTCGATTAATCGATTTAATTGTGGCAATTGTGGTTGTTGAAATACAAAAATCACAGCAACATCTAGTGACCTGGCATGACAATGACAACCAATTCAATGCTTAAAAAAAATCTAAAACTGTGGTCTAAATAGCCACTACGATCATTGCATTACTGTTTTTTTTCACCTAACCTGTAAATAACATACGCTCATCTATAGGAGCATTTATTCAACAACACTTAAAATAACTAATTTTTTACAGGCAATGGCACATACACAATAAAAACAAAAGGCAACTATTGACAGAATAATTGGTCCACCAGCTCAACCATCTCTAATCTGAATGTAGTTTCAGAATTTGATCGCCTACTTTCTTTCATTCTGTGAACACTTCATAACAAAGTGAGGTTTTTGCCCAACAAATCAAACGTGGGCAAAACTTTCATTTAAAATAAACTCTGTGTGGTCTGTGAATATRGTCGGATAATTTCCCAGGTAATTAAAAGGTCATATTGTTTATTGATTTTTGTGGTATTAGTTTTGCATTTATACAGGCCGTGGGTGTCATCAAAGTAAAAGCTGTTTAGTGACTTGTGGYTTACAAGTTGATTTTGTTGCTCAGGTACATCGCAATGAYGATGCTAAAATGGTATGTCGTGCAGTCCTAGTGGGAAAGATATACTCTCAGTAAGAATCTTCTACTTTGTGTCAAAAGTAAAGACTTCAAAGTATACATTAGTTTTAATTGTATTGATAGGCCAAGTTACGATAAATAATTTACGGAACGTTTTGTTTTTTTATTTAATGTTGGTCAAGTTAAAAGCATGTTGCAGTGGGAGGCAACGAAAGACGGGCAAATTTATGAAAAAAAAAATCTCAATCCACCCTCACTCCGCCAAACTAACATAAATCCCCCAAAAGATTTGACAGATTTATGATATTTAGCGTGCTCAGGTTTTATAGTTAGGTTGTAGCTTAGTTTAGTCAGTTTTAGTGTCTTTGAGTCAAAACAACGAGGCAATATTTGAACGTGGAGCTGCAGACAGATGGACCGAGCTGCAGGCACAACCTTTTCAAGGCGAGGAGGAGGGAAGCTCAAAGGCAGAGTTGGAGGGGATAAGCAGTCTGAGACAGAGTGAGGACTTTTACGAGGAAGTAGGCGATCCATTATTTGGATTAGAAGTGGAAAAGAGAAGAGGAATGCCAGGCGGATTATCAGGGAAACCCCTGCCTGGTGGCATGAACGCAAAGTTCCACATAAAAACCAATGAAGTGTTTTCTGATTAATTGCACACAGTATGAATTTGCCCAGCCCGACTCTAGGAAGA
Source organism: Austrofundulus limnaeus (assembly GCF_001266775.1). Lineage (NCBI taxonomy): Eukaryota > Metazoa > Chordata > Actinopteri > Cyprinodontiformes > Rivulidae > Austrofundulus > Austrofundulus limnaeus. Next base: position 271,109 of record NW_013952993.1, on the reverse strand, counting down.
TGCTGTCATGTGTTAAATGCCTCGTGCTCCACAATATCGCAGCTGAATTCTGCTTTATTTGGTTCTATGATTCCCCGCTTCATTTCTGAAAACTCACATCTGAGCAGGATGTACCCAGCCTCATCAGTGATTTATGAGGGAGCACTGGCCTGTGCCGCCATTTTCACATTTCCCCCAGTGTGTAATAAGCCATCCAGCAGAAATGGTGGCAACAGGATAAGTGACTTGAACATATTATCAGTGTAGTGGAGTAAGGGGTCTCTGCAGTAGGTTTTGTCCTGTGGGCAGAGACGTCCCTGCTCGTGATTGGCGGAGGTCTTGATGTGGACAGAGATGGCCCGAGACGTGATTGGTYGGATTGACATTGGGGTTTGAGGAGGCTGGAGGCAGCAGGGATTAGCTTGATCGAGTTGGGCCATCTCCGCCCACATTAAGACCTCGCCCACAGGACAGCACGTTCTGTAGAGACCCCTACTTGATGTAGTGCTCTGCTACCGCTGCCCCCCCCCCCCCCCCCCCCCC
>NW_013952993.1:269598-270513 GCF_001266775.1 Austrofundulus limnaeus | reverse complement strand
ACACACACACACACACAAACTCCTCTAACGGCTTTATTTTCAGGCTTATCGAGTTTTCTGGGGGAAACTCTGAAATAGCCTACAATCATCAGTAGAACCACTGATAAATGTGACCAGTAGAGGTGATTTATGCACAAAGCTTTTTTGGTCCACTTTGGCGTTAGGAAAGTTCCTTCACAAAAATTTTTAAAAAAAAATAGGGGATAGTTATCGGCCCGATATCAGGGAATTATGATGTCATACTTATGGGTCCGATATCATAACAGACAGAACCGATAATATATGTTCTTGTTTGCCAGTGCAGCGGTGAGTGTGCTTCTTCATTTTTATCCGTTTTGGTCAGGCTGCTTCCCGCACGACCCGAGCAACGTTCAAGTTGCGTCGGAAAAAACAACTTTCTCACTAGAAAAATAATTAAAATACTCCGTGCTGAAAAACAACCAGTCATTTTAAGAATTATTGATATTATTTTACCAGTTAACCCTGTATGTTACACACGAACTTTATAATTCTAAACATAAAAAGGTCGGAACAACTACTCCCAATTTGAGAACATGTAATATCTGTTACCTCCTGAACGCAGCACAAAGTCCGTCTGATAAAATGCTAACAACAACAAGACAGTGTCAAGAGCTCATCGGGACTTAAAGCATTGCTGAGGCTTTTGACAAATCCAAACAAATTGCCAGAGAGAACACACTTTAATGATGGAAACGATGGAGCTTTACAAGCAGCCGTTCACCCTCTCTAAAGATTGAAGCTTTTATCTCCTTGTTAGCCACGGTTTACCATTCTTAGCCACGGTTTACCATCCTTAGCCACAGTGTACCATCCTTAGCCACAGTGTACCATCCTTAGCCACAGTGTACCATCCTTAGCCACAGTGTACCATCCTTAGCCACAGTGTACCATCCT
>NW_013952993.1:266392-269588 GCF_001266775.1 Austrofundulus limnaeus | reverse complement strand
TCGTTAGCCACGGTTTACCATCGTTAGCCACGGTTAACCATCGTTAGCCACGGTTAACCATCGTTAGCCACGGTTTACCATGCTGAACAGCTCTCTGTGTGTCTTCCTGTAAGTATGATGCGGTCATAATGCATTCACACTCTCAGAAGCACTGTTTCAGGTAGAAAAATGTTTTAAATCATATATTAATAATAATAAAAACAAATGTACTTTGAATATAACTTGTGTTAGTGCATTATCTGTTTTGAACTTATGGAATTACTTTTTTCTTTTGTTTAAATCTGAGATATCAGTGTTAAAGGTCTTTTATATAATTAATGTGCCTTATTTAAAAAATGGCCATTTGAGAAATTGTTTTGTTTGATATACTTTAAGGAATGTTTGTTTGTTAAGGGTTTATTTCAAATAGTATAATTTACAGTGTCACTTGGTTTTGGTCTTGTTTATTTATGTTACGATCTACCCAATTTTGACTCGTCTTATCTCCTGGCATGTTATCGATTATCGGCCATTAGAAGGAGAAAGTTACCGGTATCGCTTCTTAAAATAAGTTATCGTGCATCCCTACAAATAATATAATACAGTACAGTACCCTACAGTAAATATACATTATTTTGTTTTATTTATTGTTTTGAAATCTGAGTTGGATCCCTGCAGATGAGCTCAAACATTATGGATAAAACCACTCAGTTAAAAGCACCGCAGCCTTCATCACCCAAAGCATACACACTAATTTCCTAATGCTTTCTAACACGCTTTGGGGTTTTATTGGGTTCGAAGCAAAACCTCAAGGGTATATTTTGCTTTTTAGCAATGTGTGTGTGTGTGTGCCAGCATCACACACTTGTAAATAAATCATGCAGTCTTGCATCTGTATTTTTTCATTTCTAAGTCAAACACCTACGTGCCTAACCTTGTTATTTTTCTTGAGGTGATTTAACGTTCAGCACATTTGTGTACAAATATCAGCTGATTTTGAATATTTAGGCTTTCTGTTCTGAAATGTGATGGCACAATGTTTTTCTTTTTTAGTTTTGCCTGCAGTAGTCACGGTCTGTCAAATACCTTCGATTTCACTGCAGTTGCAGCAACATAGAGAAGCYCAGAGAGTTGGGAGAAGAAAAAAAAAACGAGGGGATTTGGAGAGAAACCGTAAGAGACAGTGAGATGGGAGGAGAAGAAGTGCCTCTGTCATCTCCATTTAAATAGGATTTCTCACAACAGAAACACTCCCTCCAGCGCTGAAATACACCCGCATCTCGTTGTAGACTCCAAATCAGTCGTGATACCTCTCACTTAGCCGAGCGATTTGCTTCAGCGTAACTTTTCGAGTTGCTCAATCTTTGCTGATGCAGATAGAGCGGACTTCCTTCCCCTCCGCTTCGACGTGTTGTTGCTCAAACCTCGTCCTGTCCACCCAAAATGCCACTTGCTGTGTTGTTTACGCTGGGCCGTGGTTTGACTTTGCCCTTGCAGGCACAGAAGTGCGTTCAGCTGCTTCCTCCGAATCCTGATTTGTAGAAAAAATAAAAATAAAAATAGGAGGGGAGAAAAAAAAAGCTAAAAATATGCACACATAACTGTTTGTTTTGAGGCATTTGTTTTGGTGTATTCAGAGGAGTGCAACAGGAAATAAGAGGGTGGAGATGATATCACTTACATAAGCAGTTATGAGTGAATTTTTTCAATCTTTTTTAAATATGACCAGCTACAATGTCCTGTATGTCTTTTGAAGGGAACAGATCTCCAATAACACATTGTCATATCTGTGAACAGACATCCTGACCTTTTTTGTATTTGAAGACTAAATCATTCCACTGGCCCGAAACCACCTCATTCAGAGCACAGTAATGGATGAATCTTTCTCCTTGGTTCTGCAGTGTCATGAGGCTGCTGCTCGGCGTTATCCCCTCTGCTCGGTTCATTCGTTCTTATCCCTCACCTTGGGGGGGGGGGGGGTGAAAGCTTTGTTGCTCTGCAGCCAAATAATCCCACCGCTGGGCTCCCAGGCTTGACACGTCACCTGGCAAACAAAGGCCGTAGTGAATAAAGATTAGCACTTCTCAGGTGTGTTTTCTGTCAGCTGTAACGTAGAACCACATCTGACGGTTAAGAGTTCAGTCACACTCATGTTTTGGATTACCAGCATCTGGCAGAGTTTAGCAAAGCCGTCACGGAGCTGCTGCTGCGTTGAGTATTTCAGGAATGAACCCCAACGCTGAACTCATCACCTTGCATCACTTAAAGACGGCCTCTTCTGCGAGGCTGATGGGGAATGTCCCATGACTCAGATTCGTAGAAGGAGACTGGATTTTTGTTCATTGTTTCGCAGCTTAACCCTGAGGTAGCCAGTTCAGCAGGTATTTCACTTGGTTTTCAACCAACATGTTAAAAGGGGTGTTTTCTACCTTACTTTTTAAGTTACATGTGAAGAAACATTTTTAGGTTAAGGGATGTGACTCTTTGAGTATCTCAATATTTGAGTAATAAACTATTCAGGCCTGCAATGTAATTATAAAACAGTCATATTTATTAGTGGCGTACAATATTAGGAAAACCTGCAATGTGCTTAATATTGCAGTGACGATATGACTTTGATTGGTGAAATACTTGAGGTTTCCATGTGGTTGACAAAACGCATTAATATAAACATTTGACCCAACCATTTCTCTGTTTTAGGAATGTTCTTATATGTAAACAGCACAAACAGGCTGCTGTGATTGGAAACAAAACCCAACCATTTATAGTCTCCTGCCAGTCCTACAGATCAGACTAACTAGATAATTACATCTGAGCATCATAGATCATAGTCTGTCCACACCCAACAAGTTTAACAGCAGGTAGAATAGGTAATTACCTCCGCCAAGGAGGTAATGTTTTCGGTCTGGTCTGTCTGTCTGTCTGTCTGTCTGTGGACAAAATTACTCAAGAACCTGTGGACGGATTCTCATGGCATTTTTACCACATGTGGGGATTAGCCAAAGTAACACACTTGTAAATTTTGGTGAGGTTCCAGATCACGATGCGGATACAGGAATTTTTTTATTTCTTTAAACCCTCTGGGCTCGAAAGCTGTGATGCATTGACAGGGCTTCAGTAAAAAAACAGTGACAGCTTTCACTGTTCATTTGAACTGGATTGAATAGCAATTTTATTTACTTCCAAATAAAACCAGATTTAATGATGAATAATTTTT
>NW_013952993.1:263290-265846 GCF_001266775.1 Austrofundulus limnaeus | reverse complement strand
ACGCTGTATTTTGCTTCTCGCTTCAAAAAAAAAAAAAAAAAAAAAAAAATTCATGAGCCGACTGTATCAGGAAACACTTCATAAAGACAGTCAAACCATTACAAACTCATAAAAGGGGATAAAGCAGACGTTTTAAATAGTGGAATGTGACTGAGGAAAACTTAGGACAGGGCTATTCAACTGGCGACCAACAGGCCACACGCCAATTGGTTCATTCATCTCTTAAGCTCAAACCCCCAGTTTTCTACTTAAATTACTTTAAGTTCTTTTAGTTAGACGTAGACATGTTTGGTATCTACAGAACCGTCAGAATCTTGGCTATAAGCTGGTAAAACCATTTCTTTGCACTCTAAAGACAGTTAAAATGACAAGCAGTTGAACATAAAACTACCAAAGTGAAAATAAAATTGGTTTAACAGTTTGGCAAGTCAGAGATGTCAAAATATTATTTGTGTCAAATAGCGGGTATTATGTGTTCTTTTTGTTTTTGATATAGTTTATTTATCACTACTTTTATAGGGTTCAGTATGTTGTAATCATGATTAAATGCAACAAATTAAACTATTAAGGTAACAGATCTTTGTAATACTTGGTTTATTTACATAATAAATTTAGTTTCTGGATGTCCAGCCCCTAAGCTGTTGACCTGCAGTAACTGTGGCCCCCGGAGCAGTTCAGTTTAGGAGCTTAATCCGAAGCCAGTTTGACGATGAATAACGTCGGGTGAAGAGTCTGACTTTTGTTTTTTTCACATTGGACTCCACCGGGAAGAAATCCAATGCATACTGCCTGCTTAAATGTTACATGCTACATCAGAACTTCATCGGCAAATGTATTTCCAACTCYGCTTTTGCATATTAACTCTATTAAAGGATGGGGGAAATTGGTCTTGGCGGAGGTTTGCATTCTCAGAGTGCTTCTAGTTTAGTTTTGTTTAGGGATGTCACGATCCAGATTTTTTGGCTCCCAATACAATCTGATTTTCTTTTTAATAATTAGTCTTTCCGATACCGATCCGATAGCTTTATTTCTTTATTTCTTTCAATTTGTTACTAAAGTCTCAATATATTCAATATACTACAAAAAAACAAAAAAAAAACAATGATGAAATGCTAGTCTTACTGTCATACAAGCCTGAGTAAAATAACTTTTCTTAAATCTAGTTGAATAGTTCCCCAATTGGGATTGTTTATCATACATTTGAGGCATATCAGTTCCTTAAACAAATATATACTTTACTGTTCAAACATTCATAGCCAACATATCTAAAAGTGAGAATGGTTGACCTTATTTCATTTTGTTTATAGCAGTGATTGGACCAGCATCCAGTGGAAATGTCAAAGTGGTTGAGATAGTTGCCACTTATGATTAGTCAGAATATAGGAATAAAATCAGAGCAAACACAGAATGCAAAGACTTATGAGTTGGTATTTATAGACTTTTATATAAAGTGTCAGGCTCTGAATCTTATCAGCCACATGCACAATTCATCAGAGATTTCCAACAACTCAGCTAAGGCCCTGTTTACATGGGAACGGTCAATGGATGCACTACCGCTTTTTCTGATGTTGGCTGTGAAAAATCTTATACGATAATGCAGTGCTGTAGTTTTCATGACAAGTTTGCACAGTTTGTATTTTCTCAATGTCAGGCTCAAGCGAGCAAACATTTTAGTCTAAACCATGAAATCACTTGCATCCAAAATGGTGAATACAATAACATTGGTTTGGACCTAGGGTAAGGTTTGGTTGCTCCACCTGTAGTGTCCAATCCTGGTCCTCGAGAGCCACTATCCTACATGTTTTAGTTRTTTTTCTGCTTTTCAGCAGGTCTTCATGGTCTGCAGAAACTTTTTAATCACTCATTCCAGTGTTTCCACTACATTATTGGCCTTGACAGGGCTAATGCTAGATTGAAAACACTTATCAATCTCCGTACCCCATCTGGAAATAATTGGACTTTATGGGGAGGGGGRTATTTTGATAGACAGGGCAGGTGGTTCTGTTGGGAGGGTGGGCTGCCCTCTTTGAATAGGAGTAGGGGAAATGTTGCATTCACTCAAATCAGGAGTAGCAAAGCAGAGAAATGTGAAAAACATGCAGGGTAATGGCCCTTGAAGACCAGGATTGGACACTGCAGTCCTACATGTAGAAAAAGAGGGAATAGCACAAACATCTGCTAACATTGCCATTGTTGATCTATTTATACATGCACTAAATTAGTCAACGATTCAAAACAAAAGCAGCAGGTCTACAACGTAAWGACTGAAAAACAACTGAATCAAGATAATGTAATGACCAAGTCAAAGTTCAGACCTCAACCTGATTTAAATGGTTTCAAAGGACTTTAAGAGGACAATCAAATGCTTTTAAATATAAATAACCTAAAGCAGAGTTGTAAAGAGAAGTGGGATAAACATTTCTCCACAACAGAGAAGACTGTTCAGCTTCTTGCTGTTAACAATGAGCCTCATGCAAGAACCGTTGGTACGCACAGATTTGTTCTTAAGTTGTGCGTACGAGTGATTTAGGAGAATTTGTGGCATTCACCAATGTT
>NW_013952993.1:258821-262983 GCF_001266775.1 Austrofundulus limnaeus | reverse complement strand
ACACACACACACACACACACACACACACACACACACACACACACACACACACACACACACACACAGAATTGCTGTGATCATTAAGGGGATCTGTGCCGTTAGCCTCAGCTCTGCTCGTTTGTCCACTCAGCCAAGGTCGAAATTTGCTTTTGCAGCTAGGTTTGTGGAATATGAATGGGTCTAAACTTTAAAGAATTACCCTCTAACCCTTCAGACAGGTTTTCATGAATATTCACTAAATTTGTTTGGAGCCTTCCAATATCGGCCCTCAGGGAAAGACGGTATTCATTAGACAACCATTATCAGCATTAATGAGCTGTTTATCCAACGGCTTTTCAAAGACCAAGGAATGCACTTTACGAGTTATTTAGAATAAATAAATTGCTATCCACTAAAATGTTTTTATTTCAAGGCTGGCAGGAGTTTATAAAAATACTGTAGTAAAATCTCTCACCCTGCTTTGAAAATCTGCTAACCCACACACAAAGAATTTTGTTGGTAGGGCTTATTGTGCTGATTCTCAAATAAAAGCTCTTTCCAAGTGTTCCYAGGACTAAAATGTGCAAGGTGAGAATGTCCGTTTAAGCTTGAAAGTAAGTCRATGGAAAAATAGACCTAGTTCCTGCTCAAACAGGGTCAAAATTGGGGACACTATAGCTCAAAAACACAAATTTGTTTGCTACTCAGAGCAGATTTGGAGGTTTGTGGGGCACAGTATGAAGAGTCTTGCGTTATCTTTTTTTCCGTGGACGATTATCGTCTGCATTGTCTCAGAATCCGATTGGATAAAGTTCTTTTCTATTCTTTTGTTTTTTTAAATTTGTTTGTAACTCTGAGTACAGCTATTGATATATTTATATATTTATATATTTAGTTGTTTTTTTAACAAAGTGTTCAGAAAAGGTTAACTAGGGGTGTAATAATACATAGATCCTCATCAGTTTAGCATTTAGATAATTAAGGATTCAATTACATCAAGGCAAAATGAAAATATCGATCCAAATTGTAATCACATGCCCGATTTGGCTCAATATCCTATTCCCATTTAACACAGTTACCAAATGATTGTGTTAGATGAGCATGTGATATCACATCATACTGATAGCACACTTGTGAATTGAATTGAGTCGAAGTTGTATTATGACAGACTTTTTGAAGTCAGGATACATATCGTCATCCAATCAAATCGATATAAAATTGCATCATGATAAAGCTGGCAATTTACACCCCTATTGTTAACATGATATTCAATCAAAACTATTTCATTAAAATTATAGTAAAGCTGAGTTTAATTGTTAAAAGGTCAAGGTAACAATCAAAAATTGTCTTTATTTTGTGTTTAGTGAACGTACCATGTACCTAMGTGTCAATCAAAAGTCTGATTTTACCAAAGACTTAGACCAGAGAATGATTACATKGGAAACTTTAGTGTTGCTGTAAAGCTCGTTTTACAACTCAGTATTTTTTTGGCTATATATTCTGAGTGCTGTTGGTCTTTATTAAATACGATATCTAATGGAAAATGTTTGTTTTTAGATTAGCTCCTATCTAACAGCTGTTTTTTAACTTTGAAGTAGTTTTTGAGGACGGATTTTCAAAACCATTATTGACCTTATGTATTTATCTGAAAACGAGYCTAAATTGTTGGTCTTTTTTATTAATCTGACTCCCAGCATTATTTTCTCAATTTTCCCTCACAATCATTTTCATTTATCCAAARCAAGCAACCTTTGATGATATAGAAGGCCTCCTGTGGCATCACATGAAATGAAAGACTTTATCTGGCTGTTTCCCTTATTGAATAGACACTTTGGATATTCATAAAAGGGTCACCACTGAGTAAAAATACCAAATAAATCCCATCACTTGTGAATATTTACAGGGTTATGACAGAAACTCTTTGAAGTGCTCTTAGTTTTAATTCCCACCGTGCACTCGGCTGCCTGTCAACAGCTTTTCTATTATGTTGGTTTATTCACGGTCCGGTCCAGGTTCGTCTGGTTCAGGGCTGCACAATATTAGGCAAACATGGGATTGCAACATTGTTGAATGTTTCGCAGTGACAATATCAGTTGCAGTTAACCTCRGTTTATTTTCCCTTTGCTCCTTCCCTTTTTGTCATCATCATCCTCACAGAACTCTGTTTTTGCTTTAACGTCTCAGCCACTCACATGTAAACATCTAAACCAGCAGGAGACAGCTCAGGCAGTAAAGGTTGATGTATTATTATCAGGAGGAACATAAATGTTTAGCAATTATATTATAATTGTGTACAATTAATTGCATCTAAGGACCTTTTATTGTATACACTRTTATTGTGATGGTGCTAAATTATAGATAATGAGCAGCCCTAGTTTGGTGGATTTTTTAGGTAGATTCAAAATCTTACGTTTCTTTTTAATTGAACCACCAACAAAATTAGTACAAGCTACTGAATATTACTTAATAATTACAGTAATTATAGTGCACATAGAGACTAAATATGAGATTGTTTTCTAAAAATACCTTTAAAACAGTGCATATGTTGTATAAAAATAGATTTAATAGGTTCAAAAATGTCTTCAGTAGTTTTAACAGAATTARGGTTTCAAAGCAGTGGAAGAGTTTTGTTTTGAGAAACTTTCCAAATACTTTATTTTCCTTCTGTAGGTAAACTGAAAATATTTGGAAATATTCTAACTTGGAAACTTTTCCCATTGGAATAATGAACAAAAATATTCATGTTATGATGATATATTTGTCATTGTGTTCACATAAAACAAAAATGAAAATGGGTAAATTGCATATCACAAGAATAAATAATAGAAATTCTCACATTTATTCACCCAACTCTGAAAAAAACTATTTACATCATTAGTTTGGCTTTTTTTTGAGCATCCTTTGATAAAAACAAAACAAATTTCAGTAAACTAAATTTCACAACAAACTACTTAGAACTCTGAACAAARCATTACATGTCCTGTCCACCTGAACTATATGTTCAGGCGATGCAGGTTGGAAGATGTGGTGCCTCCTATTGTATGGTACCGCTAGGGCTGCACGATATTAGGAAAACCTGCGATGTGCGATAACAGTGCTTAATATTGCGATGACAATATGACTTGCGATAAATGAAAACTACTCGTGTAGTGTTGAGATCTTTCTGCTCTGGCTTCAAAGAAAAAAAAAAACCCCTTAAAAACTAATAATTTCCATTCCAGCCTGATTTTTTTTTTAATGAAGAGACCTATCCAATTGACCAAATACGTACATGAAGGGCTCCGTTAGCTTGGTGAAATACTTCAAGCTTCCATCTGAATGCCAAAACGCATAAATGCAAACTTTTGAGTGAACCGTTTTGTTWATGCAGTTGTTGCAATATGCATGTTGCACAGGCTAWTATAACGATKACAATAAATTTTCGATATATTATGGAGCCCTAGGTGCCACAGTGAAATCTGGTTGTTTTAGTTAAGATGACATTATTTTTCCTATCTATATTTTAAAACCCTGTTAAGTGCCAAACTTTAATATTTTGCACTGTAAAATATTCAGTGATGCATCATATCCTTGCCTATAAATCTTAAGCCTCCACTGCGTTTTGAAAGTCAAAAGTTGCATTTGGATATAAACATGAACGTTTGTTCCCATGGACCTTAAAAGGGACATATCCGGAAAAAAAAAATTATAGTCACTAAATGCATTTTGTTGTGTACTTGTCTCTAGGAGTGCAGGCATTTGAATATAGTTTCTCCTGATATTCTGTTTGGGTCATATATTTCAACCTGTGCAGTTTTCTGTATTCTATGATGTTGGTTGGATGGACAAAGGCTGGATTAATAAGTCAATAATTAATTTGTAAATAAAAAGTTTCTGTGCTGCTATATAGTTGTAAACCCCTCGTCAAACTAGAATGGACCCATCTAGAAGCTGGAGGGGGGCAGGGTGGGAAGTGCCCGGTTTGAATTTAAAGAGACAGCCTCAAAATGAAATGATCTGAGACACAGCTCAGATCAGGGGTGAAAGAGGGGCTTGTGGAGTTACAATAAGAAGGAATTCAGACCAGAGTACTGCAGTGCCACTTTATATAGACCTCAACTGAATGATTGAAATTAGGGCTGCCACGATTAATCGATTAATCGACGACTAATCGATTAATCGATTAATCGACGACTAATCGATT
>NW_013952993.1:253170-257466 GCF_001266775.1 Austrofundulus limnaeus | reverse complement strand
GCGATTGGCTGATATAACCTGATATGATCGTCCGTGCCACTGTGCAGGCCAGCAAGCATCGAGCTTTACTGACATTGCTCTCCCCGTCTCAAGATAAACTGGATGAGGTCAGCCCTCTTCTCATTAATCTATAATCACTTTAATGAGGGGTCAGTTGTGTTGTTTGTGTGTGTGTATGTGTATTTGTGTTGTGTATGGCTTCAAAAAATGAGGATTCAGCAGCATTGTTCCTGGAGAGAGAAAAAAACAACTGGTATTGTTTTTGTTTCACAATCAGGTTGGCTGAACTGAATCTAGCACAGAATGAGCCTTCTGGCGAGATAATTTCCTCTTTCTCTTGGCATAAACGCTCATATTTTGTCTACACACACGCGCACGCGCACGCACACACACACAGTCTGCAGGTCATGTGCTCAGTCTTGCAGGTCTCCATGGGCGAGAGGTCATACACAAGTCAAGTGTTCAGGAAAACAGCAGAAACGAACAAAAACCCTTCTGGAAAAGTTGCCAATATAGCCAACAAACACTGCAATGTGTGTTAACCTCAATTAGTTTTACTAACCCCCCCACTATTCAACATATGTGCTGATCTTTGACCAAGGAAAATCTGCCGCATGTGTGTTTGTCTAAATGTGTGCATGCATGCGCATAAGATTGCCCTCTTTAGGAAGTGCGAGGCCTCAGCCTGTCCTTGCCTGTGGCTGTGAGAAGTAGAGCAAAACGAAGGGAGATGAGAGGGAGGCAGAGAAAAGGAAGAGGAGTAGAGTGAGAGAGGGAAAGCATGCAGGAAAAATGGTGCCAAAGAGCAAAAGGTTGTTTTTTTAACACACAAGACACCCTGGCTCTGTGTATATTTTGTGTGGGGGGTGGGATGGGGGTGCTGCCTACACTTTTATTCCTCTTTAAGCATTTGAACTTGTGTTCCCATAACCTTATTATGGAGACTTTGCTTGATTGGACAAACCTTTTGTTCCTTAAAATTTGTGATCAACACGAACCTGAGGATTGTGCTTTATTTAATTTACATTTTAGCTCAAATATTAACAATTTTAAAGTCCACATCACAGTCCAGACTAGGGATGTGTATTGGCAAGAATTTGGTGATATTTACGGGTAGCGACCTGTTTACACCCATAAACAGTTTGTTGAATATGATGTCGCGTCATCTTCTGCGTATGCGTGTCGCATCAACGGCATAAAGCATTCACGCTGGAGTCTAATAGAGGTTGCTTTTAAATTGTGAGCGTCCATGCAGAAAATGTGTCGGTTCTGTGTACCAGGGCAGTTTGAACGAGGGCCTGATTCCGRTATTGGTGCATCCTTATTATTAAGCATTTTGGTTTCCACTGAAAAAAGTAATGTAAGCCACCTTACATGACACATCTCTGTTCTGTTGTCAGCTAGGTTTCAATCCGCATCAAACTGGCATTTATACAGATTAACTTGGGATTACAGACAGATGTATCCTTGTCTGAACAWGCTGTCTGTTGGGTAGAGTTGGGCAATATTGRCAAAAAAATAATCACGTTTAATTGCACACGATATGATTATGCCCAACCCTACTGATGGGGTGTTCTTTTTCCTAAAACTGGAGAATGAATGAACAACACAATACTCAAGGCTGGTTTGAATTTGCCAGATCTCATTATAAATAGACAGGCAGGGAGATGATTCCATCAGCAGTACTCTATCTTTGCACGTCATATTGTGGTCAGTCACTGCCGGTCCTGGGTTAATGGGATTTGTTCTTTCACAGATGTTCAAATATGGTCAGTTAAATATCAGTGYGGGTATTTCTTACATGATGTGTGTCTCTAAATGTGTAAAGCTTCACCAAACTTTAGCTCAAGGCATATTCCATTTCTGTAACAGGTGGAAGAAAGGTTAGTTGTAAAACTAAGAATATAAAAAGAAAGGCAGGGGGGTGTCGGGGTGGGGTGTTTCCACTTTAGATTTACTAATTTTARGTGGAAAATTCCCCCTTCCAGTACAACTGGGCCACAGCAAAAGTAGCCAGCTAAAATRCAGCTAAATGGAGAGTATTCATGGCATTGTGCTGTGCCTTTTAACATGTTTAGGCCTTTGTTACACTTGTAGCAGCTTTTTGTCGCATGTTGAGAAGATAACAATACAACAGCAGGGGGATGTAGGCAGAGGAATGGCTTTAGCTGCTTAAACTTTCATGGCCCAACTAAGCAAGGTTGTTGGCATCAACGAACTCACCCACACTTKGGTAAACTTGCAACAAACTAGCCGTGTTTCCATCCAATTTTAATTAGAATTTTGAGCGAATTTTAAAAATTTTGCAAAAAGGAAAGAATGAAGAAATGCAAATCAGACGTGTTTCCATCAACTGGCTTGAAGCGAATCAATTGCCTATATGCCACGGACATCCGGTCCAGCACGTGATGCCACTCCGACCACTTCCTGTTCGCAGTCAACACAGTGTTAGCGAAAGATTTTTTTCAACCGACAACGACTCTTAATCATCTCCACAGTACAGAATTAGCATATTACATGTACCAACTTAAACACAGGAGACGTACAGGTCCAGCCAAGTGGAAAAAAAATCACTCCAAAGTGGATTAAAGCCATAAAAACAAAGGAAAGACGTTCGTGTTTATGGTTCCAGAATTTAGCCTTTTTCGCTATTCCGTGGCTGCTTGTTCCATGAATTTTTCACGTAGAGCTGTGACACTTATATTGTTGGAAAGAGCAGAGTCTGGGCTTTAAATTGGTGGGCTATTTGTATGGTTTGGATCATTTTCCCCGACTTTGGTGAACTTAAAACGTAATGATTATCAGGCGGAGGTTCTGCTGCTCTCGGTACTCGGTGGAGGGAGGGCGTTCGTCGCTCGTGTTTTGTTTACGCTGTAATATACACTCTAACAAGGTTTTACCTTTGCATAAAACTCATGACAAAGTTGCCTAAAACATTTCATTCTCTGTATAACACAAACACACGCACACACCTTCCTTTGTACCAGCTGCTGTGTGTTAGCTTCCTCCTAGCTGTGAGGTGGTCTTTCCTCTCTCGGTTTTGGCAGTAAAAGGGGAAAAATGTAAATCTCCCATTTGTAATCTTTATTGTCTCATTTCTGATGCTGGCTCTTGAATATCCTCAGGTTAGAAATGCCGATTACAAGCGTGAGCTTATAGCTAAGTTTTGCCTGTAATGCTATGATCCATAACTGTCACCATTACTCCTCCAGGGAAATGGATAAAAACTAACTACTCTATTGTACCTACTGGTTAGTTGACACAACGGCACACAACAGAACTCACGTTTTATACCAGTAGATGCTTTAACTTTTGTGACTTTTTCATGGAGTTGTATTAGGAGCTTACGCTAAAAACATACTGGGCAGTAACCAGGAAGTGGAAGGGAGGAGCGTGGCAAGAATTTTACCGGAAATTAGGGTTGGGCATAATCGTATCGTATGCAATCGTCAGAAAAACATTAATCGATTACTTTTTGACACTTGACGATTCATACGATTTAATGCCACCAGGCAGAGTCCGCTCGGTGCTCCTCTCTGCTTCAGATATGATGAACGTAAAAAAAAAAGTTGTGCAAGTTATTTATCTCTCCGCACGTTTTATAATTTGATGTATAGCCTGAAGTCTGTAATTTTGACACAATTTAGAACAGATTTTTACGAAGAGCAAATCTTTCCCACTAAATTGGTCATGTGACTAGGAGGACATAAGGGTRTCCAGGGACTCCAGGGGATTAATYGTCAAATTAATCGTTATCTGCTAAATACCATAATTAATCRTGATWAWTTTTTTTGCCAATATTGCCCAACCSTACCGGAAATAYATYGTTAATGACCGTGGCATAYAGGCTATTAYGTCAGAYGCATGTGTGTAGTAAACAGGAAGTAAAAGCCACAAACTAGCAGGGACACATCTCAGGAAAYTGGAGAKAAGTTATCAGAAACGTGTTRCTACTATTGGGAAAGTTGTACTTATTCTGTCATTTCAACTAGTTTTGGCGATGTTACATGCTGTCTGGAGACATAGAGAAAGAAATGCAATTCTCTTTACTAGGGACGTGTCATGATTTGTGTCTGTGCTTATGATTTAGTCYAGGTTATCTGTCTTTTCCTCCTGTTTTCTTCCTCCTGTCTGCTTTTGCTCTAGCCCCGCCCACTCACACCTGATCCTCATGTTTCTTCCCCAGGTGTTTCTTGTTTTACCTCATTAGTTCTTCCTTTATATTCTGTCCTTTGTCCTCAGTCTTTGTCCGATCTTTGTTCTCTGTTGGACGTTCTCTGTTGGACGTTCTCTGTT
>NW_013952993.1:247732-251189 GCF_001266775.1 Austrofundulus limnaeus | reverse complement strand
TGAGTAGCAGTGTGATTCAGAGCATCAGTGTGGCTGCACTGGAATCAGTATCTTGGCTAGTCTTGCACTTAAACTGTCGTATTTCCTTGTTTCAAAGTCTTCTTCTTGTATGCCTGCTTTACTATGCAAGTGTACGCAGCAGACCGTTAAAATAGTCTTGCAGCTTACATCAGATAACGCTTTACTTCGCGYCTGTGTGTCTGCACGTCCTGACAGGGTTTTCCTGCTTTAGGCGAAGTGTCAGCTCATGTCAGCAGAGTGACTGATTGTCTCCGCACAAACTCTGTGAAAAATGACTGAAGCAGGACCAAAATGGAAGAAGGGAGCATGCAGGAAGGGAACATGCATCTTCAGGGCATGAGATGATGAAGGAAACCATGAACTTAGCTTGATTCAAGACTTTAAAAAGTRTGCTCAGCCCAGATTCTGTCCGGGATTTTCCACAAAAGGTAAGGTTGTACGGTTGGGCAATGTTCATTTTTTTGCATAGCATTAAGTATTCCTTAACAGTCTGCCTAGAAAGGGTTGTTATATTGTTGTATTACTGCATGCAATTTCAGGGATTTGCAAAGGTTTCTAATGGAGTTTAACCTSACTTTCCTCGAAAAAAGACAAGTATTATTTAGTCATTTTTGTTCCAGATACTCGAACAAAAGGTTCACAGTGTCAGAAACAAGATATCACCTCTAAAGGTTATTTTAAAAAGGTTCATAAGGTTTTTAAAACGGCAGAAACATTATGTCACATCTCCAGTTGGATTATATTTTTGTCTACCAGCATTTTGGCCTTTTGAGGTCTGTGCTGGAGCCAGGATCACAATATCCAGTCACTAATTGTWWTKTTTTYTTTYTCTTTCTCCACTGTGTATCCACACCATTGGCACTAGTTTTGAGCTTTGACTGCAAATAAGRTTTTACAATATCCACTCAGCAAACTGTTCAAAGACAGTAAGAGTCAGCGTTAACCGTAGTGGATGTGCGCTGGCTAATGTAACTATAAATCATATTAGACCATCCTCAGTGCATTAGTGAGCAATGATTAGTTATGGCCAAATAAAAGGGGATTTTTCACTGAATGATGGAGCTGTGGCAAAATGGCCATTCAGTTTAACCGTCGAACTAAGTGGAAGCAGAGAAATTCTKTAAATCATGCATGGATCATGAAACAAGACAGATGGACGGGGGGTGAGAACGAGAGCAGGAGGAGGGCATGTAACAAGAAGCCAAGATGGGATAAGAGAATTGATGGAGGAGGAGAAAAAAAAGAGCTGGAGTGTATGAAGGTGAGAAAGAGGAGGTGAAGGAGGCGAAAAAGAAGCAGGTGTTTATCAGAGCACGACCACATCAAAGTGGCGTRATTAAGTGAAAAGGAAGGGAGCAGCTGTGGCAGGAAGGAAGAGACGAGCAGAGAGACAAGACCAGATGGAGGAATTAGCTTTGTCACACGTTTCCTGTTTCCTTCACGCTGATATTTTTTTACTCTTAATTTCCTTTTCTTCGTTTTCTCTTTCCTGTTTCCTCATGTTTTCATCCATCAGTCTCTTCAATCAAAAACATACCTTGGCATTGATGTCAACAAGAAGATAGACCGTCCTTGGTCTTTTCTTATTATTCCAGTTCATCCTCTGCTCRTCTTCCTCCCTGCCAGTGTCTCCACGAAAGCTCTGCCCCAACAGATTTGATGGATCTGCCTTTGACTTAAGTTTTGTCATTGTTGCTGTTGTCTTTGTGAACAGTCCAGACATCATCAARGATGCCTGAGCTTGTGCAGTTTCACCTGCTGTCATTGATTTTTGTCACGGCTTGTCCCACAATCCTGCTGCATCATATTTCTAGTGTTCAAGGCTGCAGTAAATCAATACAATGCTCTGTGCATTACAAAGTCAAACCATCATTTTCACTTAAAGCTAAAAGGTACAAATACAACTCTTAGCAGTCTCAAAGCAATGAGATATTGTAAATGTATAATAAYCTTAAATTTATGTAAGTATCTTTATCCAGTTTGGAGGGGAAACCGCCATTTCTGGCACACTCCATTTCCTAAAAATGTAATACAAAGAAAGTYTACAACAATAATGTGCGTATTGTTTCTGCTTTTGTCTGGAATGATTTGACTAGCTAATGTGATCTACGTAGGAATTCTTTAATATCCATGAAACAATGAAGATAATGCTCACTTTCTAGAAATAAAAACAAAGAAAAAGAAAAGAAAAGAAAGGGATTTTCTTTTTGTGTGGTGTCCATTCCAATTTCCCCCTGCAACTCACAGCTTGTAATGTGACACAAAACAGGATAACAATGAAGTCATTTTTTAATAGTTAATAAGTGTTTCCTTTGATCGACAGCTTTGATCTGGTATATGACACCACAGTGAACTCCCAATTCCCAGAGTTTTATTTATATGTAATCAAAGTCTTCTGGTTCCTTTTCAGTCATTTCACTCAGTACAACACAGTTGTATATGGGACACACGCGCCCTCGCGTGCCTGGCTGAAGCCACCTCTAACCTCTAATCACGTCTTTAGACCGGTGACATGGTGACGTTGAACGTCAGGCGACAGGCTCCGCCTTTACCCTATAAGTTCGGAGTCACCAGCGTCATTACTYAGTTCTATCGCCCTTCACCTCGCGATAGTCACCTCTAAACCTGAGCTCACATAGCTGCTGCTAGTTCGCTCAGCTTCTAGAAGGTTCTTAAGCTAGCTTTACTGGTGCTAACCGCGTTACCTGCTGGTTCGTGTGTCTGCCGCTCAACGGTACTTAAGTGACCTTTATTTTTCTGCTGAAAATCTGTTTTGTGGTTCACGATGTGCACAAAACCACCTTCGAAGAAGCCGAAGTCTTCTGTTCGCTCYTGTCCTTAGGGGTCTGGCTTTAAGCTTCATGAGAAGGACCAGCATGAGGCCTGCCCTGCCTGCCTAGGAATCATTCACGCTCGACGGGCGCTTGTGGAGCCCGAGTCCTACCGGGCCTGTGCCGGACTTTCGCGTCCGACACTGGAGAGGAGAGTGAAATTCCTGGAGAAAATGCTGGGGGAAAATGCTGTTTTCCGACAAGACCTGCTGCTCTCCGAATCCAGCCAGATGGCTCAGTCCGACGAAGACGAGGATTTAGCTGTCGAAGTCCCCGCTGCTAGCTGGGTGGACAAGATGGAACACGAGGCGGCCTCACCCGACATCGAGGGGGCGAAACCCAGTTTCTACTGGACCTAAACCAGGAGGAGGACAATGTTCTGCAAACGGAGCAGGAGGTTCTCAGTCTGTCCGAAGACGACGAGGAGCCGTGCCCAGCTCACTCCACCCCCGCTGCTGCGAATATGGACCAGGATTCATCCTTCTTGTCCCTGTGCCGCCGAGCTGCTGCTAAACTGGAGGTACAGTGGCCCGACCCACCACCTGCACAAAAGCTGTCGAGGTTCGCAGGGTTTTATCTCCCCTCTGAATAGGCTGATGTGAAGC
>NW_013952993.1:244718-246232 GCF_001266775.1 Austrofundulus limnaeus | reverse complement strand
GTCTCCAACCGTAATCATTCGCTTAGTAACCCTCTCCTTGGGTGCAAAGAACTGTTGTTATGGGTTACAGACTGCAGTTCTGCGTCAGGCCGCCTCGCTTCCTCTCGGTTGTAAACACAGTGGTTGCAACTGAGGCAGCCGCCATTTTAAGAGAGGAAATTTGCACATCGCTAACAAAGAGAGCTATATGAGTGGTTCTAGCTGCAGAAACACAAAAAGGTCTGTGCAACCGTTATTTTCTTGTTCTGAAGAAAGGGGGCGGCCTGCGGCCTATTTTGGATCTGAGTGTTAAACGAATACCTTCAAACATACAGGTTCAAAATGTTAACGCTCAAACAGCTAATTCACTCCATCAGCCCGGGCGATTGGTTTGCGACCATCGATTTAACAGATGCCTATTTTCACATAGCGATTCACCCGGAGCACAGAAAATACCTCAGGTTCGCCTTCAAGGGTGTAGCCTACGAGTATCTCGTGCTACCGTTCGGTCTATCGCTAGCTCCTCGCACCTTTCCAAAGTGCATGGAAGCTGCGTTGACTCCTCTCAGGGAAAGGGGGGGGGTTTCAGTAAACACCCAGAAAAGTCTATTAACACCAAGTCAGCAGTTTTCGTTCCTCGGACTATAAATCTGCTCCTTGTCAAGCAGGGCTCGCCTCTCAGAAAACCGAGTGGCCGCGTTTCACCGCTGCTTAGCTCAGTTTCAACTGGGATGCAAACTGAGCTTCAGAACTGTACTACCGTTACTGGGAATGATGGATTCCATGATTTCAGTAGTACCACTCAGGCTGTTAAMAATGCGCYGTTTTCAGCGTTGGTCTCAGTCCCACAGGCTGTGTCCGTCTCAACACAGACACAAAAAGCTAACAATAACTGCTTCCTACATGACGGCTCTCAACCTTTGGAGGGAACCCGGTCTCCTGTGTCAGGGTTCTCCAATAGRGAGGGTGTYGTTTCGCAGATACGYGGTGTCCACAGACTCCTCCCTGAAAKGTTGGGGAGCCCTGTGCGACGGYGCGGCGGTGAGGGGAACCTGGACTCCACAACAGTCCAGGCTCCAYATAAACTGCCTAGAATTGTTAGCAGTCCTTTTAGCACTGAAGCATTTTTGTCCAGTTCTGGASAACCATCATMTTCTAATCAGAACAGACAACACAGCAGTGGTCTCTTATATAAACAGACAATGGGGGACTCGGTCCCTTCCCCTGCTGAACCTGTCTCACACTCTTTTACAGTGGAGCAGTGTTCATTTTCTGTCTATCAGAGCCATTCAAGTTCCAGGGAGACTGAACCTAGGTCCAGACCTCCTCTCCAGGGGCGGACCTCTAGCAAAGGAGTGGAGGCTGCATCTCACTATGGTGGCCCAGATTTGGGTTTTGTTTGGCAAAGTGACAGTAGATCTGTTTGCCTCCAGAGCAAACATACACTGTCCTCTGTTCTTTTCCATGACAGAGCAGAGCGCTCCTCTGGGAGTGGACGCCCTAGCTCATCCTTGGTCCAATGTACTTCTGTATGC
>NW_013952993.1:240861-243086 GCF_001266775.1 Austrofundulus limnaeus | reverse complement strand
TACCTGTGAGTGACATTTGTGCCGCGGCCAGCTGGGCCTCACCAAACACATTTGCATGATTCTACAGCCTGGATGTAACAGCCCCTTCGGTGGCTCATTCTGTACTTTCTGCCGGGTCCAAAGCTCTGCATTAGTACAGTACTAACTCAGGCACACTACTTAACTCAGGTCTGATACTGCTCTGCGGGGCGCTTTGATAAGCCCCATATACAACTGTGTGTTGTACTGAGTGAAATGACTGAAAAGGAATGTAAGGTTATGAATATAACCACTGTTCCTTGAAGGAATGGAACGAAGTAAACACCTTGTTGGCCCCGCATCACAATAGGCTTGGTGAAGGGCGGTAACTGAGTAATGACGCTGGTGACTCCGAACTTATAGGGTGAAGGCAGAGCCTGTCACCTGACGTTCACCGTCACCACGTCACCGGTCTAAAGACGGGAACTGTGGTTATATTCATAACCTTACGTTTTTCAAGGACTTCAAACATGGTATCTTTTTTGTTTCACTCCCAAGCAACATATAGTTTTAATCTTACAGGCATCATATCCTTTTTTTTTGCAACCTACAGCTTTTATACGGTATGATTTGAMAACTAAACTGATTTCACACATTGATTGGAGAAAGATTGGGGGACCTGGCTGGCTATGGACCTCAACATGACGCAGGCAGCCCATAGAAATGTATTGTGTGTGGATAGCTGTYGTCTTGTTTAAAAGGAAGGTATTAAATATTTTCCAGGTATWTAGTTCAATTCTATACCACAATCAAGTCACTATGTTGCCTTCAGTTGTTATGAAATTTCTGTATATATCAAAAATAAACTTGAACTTGTACACTGTGGGGCTTCACGTCATGATGCCAGGAGCAGTCTCTCAACGACATTGGCAGGATTTATCCTCTTCCCTCAGCACTGCATAACAAGTGCACAGTTGTAGTCTGTGGTATTTCAGAAYCAAGACTCATGGATAAACCATAATAACAGAGCCACTTGTCATCTGTCCATGCCTCCTGGTTATGGCACCCCTCCAGTTAAAGCCGTCTCTGCTCTAGTGTCAGTAGCTGTGTTTACATTGCAAATGTGCACAAAACTTTGTCTATATTCTGTTAATGTCGAAAAACATTTTCGCAACTGCGGTGTTTCCATTAAGTAAGAAATGCTATTAAAGTCACGCATGAATACGCTTTGTTCTCGCGATAAGTCATTACAAACATCGCAGCAATGGATGTAAACATATAGCATGTTGTTACTGCGACACTAGTGCTCATCATCGGAGGAGACGTCGGTGTCTTTTATTGAGGCTTTCCAGCGACAAGCCACTACTTGGGAGCAGCTACGTATGCTGTGTTTTTGGGAAATTGTAGTCAGTGAGTTTACAATTTTATACTACTTCTGTGATATTACTACTACTTCTACTTCCTGTTATCTTTATCGTCGTCGTCTGTTTCGCTAGTAGAAACAGCCAGTTGTTGATCACGTGACTCCCGTGATGCGAAAAAAGTGTTTCCATTGCAGTTTTGCGAAAAACACCAATTTCGATACGGCCGAAAAACCACCTCATCCTAGTGCATAAACATTTTGTCGAAAAACGTAATTTTTTTTCGAAATTTACGTGTTTCCATTGAGCAAATTTATTTTTGAAATTCTAATTTGTGCATTTTCATGGTCAATGGAAACGCAGCTAGTGGCAGCCTCTGTATGGGACGGTGAACCCATAGTCCAGTTGATGCCAGTATTTGAGACACAGCTCAGGATGACGTGTAGGGGTGTAAGAAAATATCGATACACTGAAATATCGCGATATTTCATTTCCCCGATACTGTATCGATATTCTAAAGCCCTGTATCGATTTTTTATTAAGGTTTAAAATGTCAACTTTCCTGCCAGCCATTCATTTTTATGTTGTAGTTCAGCCTCTGGCCGCTAGTTGGCAACAGTGAGCCAGCCATTTGACTCTTCCACTACTAAAGAGCCAGAGAGTTAACGCTAGCTTGGTAGCAGAAAGTACCAATAGCAGAGTCTGAGACAGTTAGACTGGCACCCGCTGCCTTCAAAGGTGCAGTGTGGACTCATTACGGGTTTCAAAATAAAGAAGGCAGTACTACGGAGTTTGATAAAACCCATGCTGTTTGCAAAATCTGCCACGCCAGGGTCAAATACTCAGGTACCACGACGAATCTTCGAGCTCACATGGCGAGACACCACAGCGATGTACAGCTAGCAA
>NW_013952993.1:236115-239594 GCF_001266775.1 Austrofundulus limnaeus | reverse complement strand
GGATATATCGTATCGTGACCCCTCTGTCATGATATGTATCGTATCGCCAAATTCTTGCCAATACACAGCCCTAATGACGTGTAGTGTAAGGAGTCCAGTACTGTATTTAGATGGCAGGTACAGATGTCAATAGATTATTTAATACTTGCTACACAATAAAACAGGCCTTCTTTGATGTGGTCCAACTTGGGCATCTGAAACCTTCACAGTGTGTGTTGACATTGATTCATTGCTTCAAGCATCAGGACATTGTGACAGGACATTGTGTAAATTACACATTTTGGGCAGTTGTACAAAAGGTTTCCTTGGCCAAATGCATAGCCATAATGAGACTCCTATCAATTTCCATCAAGTGCTGCTGACGACRAGGCAGGATATTTACTGTATTTTGAGTTGGATGTGCCCATTCTAGATGTTCAGCTACACAGACCAATAACTGGTCTGCATGAGAATCATGTCACATCAATTCCGTCTGGTTGCTTAATTTTCCTAATCAGTAAGTATTTGAATAAAGATATTGGACTTCGCATCTTGATGAGAAAGATTTGCAAGTTTTTTTTAACATCCTTTTGTTCTTTACAGTTAGCATTTTTACACACCCAGAGGATCCAAATTTGACCAAATTTTGTCGTAAAAGTAATATTGTGTTGTTCCCTGTTAAACTGATGTGAGGTTACGATTGGACCCGGAAGTGGAGTTTGTGATAACGATATTCAACAACTGCTATTGAAGCTGTAACATCGCTGCCTAMCTCTATCCAAGCATTCTTTGTTTTTCTCTGGCTTAAAAAATAATTGTGGTCACCCACACTCTGCTTACGAAGTCTACCAAAATAACGTAAGGGGGAAAAATACTCTTAATGAACCCAAGGTTCGACACTGTACCCTGAGGAATCAAGTTGATGTTGAAACATTATTGTAGTCTCTCCAACATAACACATAATGCCATGCCAAGGTTGATTTCAACCCATTTGGGTAAATTATTAGTATTCTGCTACCATACTATTATCAGTACTAACATGAAAACATTCTGCTTATTGCATGCTATTTATGTATACACAGCACTCCGTATATTAAGATTGCAGCCGATGTTTTCAGTGTATTTTATTGTTTCAAAGCTGTGATTGGATGTAATCAGAAAGCCCTGTTTTTTTTTTTTTAGTTATGTCAACATTTTCCACTCCAGATCCAGATCAGAGCTGTATGAAAGTGTACAGATGACAACAATAGCCTCTGGGGGAAACACAGACACACAGATACATGTTTTTACATATTATGTGTACGCCATACATTGCTTGCTTTTTCTTCCTTCTCCTCTTCGCCAACACACCACCGTTATGTTCACGAACTGTGACTCAACACGTTCACCTTCACTTCCCTCATGTCTGCGCTTCATTTTCCTGTTTTGCATATCAGCTCCTCCCCACGCTCCTCGCTCAGGGTATCACTTTCTGTATCAGTTTGTTTTTGCCCATCGTTATTTTGAGTGCCCCCCCCCCCCCGAGATTTGCTTATCAGCTGACATCTCAAAAACACATTTGCACGCACAGTTTCCTCTCTTTGCCTTTCAAACGGAGACAGCAGCCGCCCACATTCTTATACATGTACTAGAGAGCCCAGTTTAACAACATTAAAAAAGAAGAAGAAAGAAAGAACCACACACCCACACACAGTCACACACTCAAATAGTTCCTCTGCGGTGGGGGAAGCGAACAGTGAGGAGCCAGGACAGAGTTTAGTCTCGATGAGCGCACTCACACAAAATCACACACACACATAGTTTATATACTTTACTTATAGAAGCATCCCTTCGGTTGTGCTTTCAAACCAAATATGAGTCAGAGGTTTGGGAAACACACACACACACACACACACACACACACACACACACACACACACACACTTGTAGCTGTAATTTAAAGCCACTCAGTGGTACTTAGAGCACATATAATCCATGTGGTGGAGATATTTACACATACACCACAAACACGCTATGCATTACCTGTAACCTACTTATGCCAGTGTTCACCCACTCCGGTTCTCGTTCTGTTTCTCCCACACGCTCGGGCTGACACATTTACACAAAGTCTTACCAAAAGCACCCCCTCCCTTCACACACACACACACACACACACACACACACACACACACACACACACACACACACACACACACACACACACACGTGCTGCACAGCAGACTGATGTGCTTATTCATCGAAGCAAACGCACACATGCTTGCGTAGGAGATCATCACATCATGAGCACGCACAGACAGTGCTGCTGACAGGAGAGCAGGCGGTGTGTGTGTGTGTGTGTGTGTGTGTGTGTGTGTGTGTGTGTGTGTTGGCATGCTTCTCTTCTAAAAGGTTAAAGGTCAATGGCTTTATTCAGTCCATGTTCTATTTGTTAGCTTTTTTTTTACTTATTGGCTTTAGATTTCTTTTAAAGGGGCAATACTATGTGTTTCTCAGGCATACATTTAAATACTATACCATAATAAAGTATCTATGTCACCTTTAGCTGTTATTAAAATGTTGTTTTTATGTTTAAATATAAAATAAACTTATCTTCTCATCACTTCCTCTTTTTAACGTAAACATTTTAGATTTCATTCAGAATTTTCCTGCTGCACCTTCATCATCATCATCATCATCATCATCATCACTCATCTGAGCCACAGAGCTGTCTCTACCTACTGACCCTGACTCTCATCAGCTCCTGCATCACATGAAGATGGATTAAGCATTAGGTTTTTTACAGCCAGCTGAAGTCAGTCGGCTTTAAAAAGTAAAATAATAATAATAATAATAAAGTTTTCAGACATGAACCAAGCTCTGTTTTATGCTAAAACTATTCTAAAAAAACTACTCTCACAATATGTGTTAGAATGCAATCACCCTTCCATTGACTTCCATTCATGTTTTTTAGACTTTAAATCCTAACCCTGACCATTTACCCTAAAGTTAACCTCACAGGTACCTACCTACCTGACCCTAAAACTAACCTAAACCTTGGTCCTAAACCTAACCCCACACCTGTAATTTGCATTTGGACCCATGGGGACCAATGTCAAGTCCCCAGGATACACTCCGGTCCCCACAAGGCTGCTTTTTTGGGAAAATTTTCCCCACGTTGTGTTTTTGGCGTTAGTCAGTTCTCAGCATGAGAAATTGGGGGTGTAGCGTGAGAGCGTGAGAAAACCCTCAAATGCGTGAGACTCACGCTCAATGCGTGAGACTTGGCAGCTCTGCTGTAGTATCAGGTATATTCCACTAAAATCCATCAAACTAGATATTTACATGATTGTCGGAACAATAAAATGCTATTAACAAAATCAATAATAGCCATTATGGTTTGCGTACTAGTAGCGCTTGTGTTTTATCCTCTTATTTGTCCAGAACAATCTTTATTTGCAGACCAGATTGGCAGGTGCACAGGTGCTCACAATGAACGGTGATGTGCAGGTGGTGCTCCGTCG